>NC_060268.1:20093115-20164672 GCF_021613505.1 Equus quagga
ATATATATATATATATATATATATATATACCACCTCTTCTTTATCCATTTATCCATAGAAGACCACTTGGGTTGCCACATCTTGGCTATAGTGAATAATGCTGCAATGAGCCCCTATGGGTGCATAAATCTCTTTGGATTGTTGATTTCAAGTTCTTTGGATAAATACCCAGCAGCAGGATAGCTGGACTGTACAGTATTTCTGTTTTTAATTTTTTGAGAAATCTCCATACTTTTTTCCATAGTGGCTGCACCAGCCTGCATTCCCTCCAGCAGTGTTTAAGGGTTCCCTTTTCTCCACATCCTCTCCAACATTTGTTATTTTTTGTCTTGGTAATTATGGCCATTTTGGCTATATCTCATTGTAGTTTTCATTTGCATTTTGCTAATACTTAGCCATGTTGAACATCTTTTCATGTGCCTGTTGGCCATCTGTATATCTTCTTTGGAAAAATATCTGTTCATCTCCTCTGCCCATTTTTTGATTGGGAGGTTTGATTTTTTGTTGTTGAGTTATATGAGTTCTTTATATATTTTGGAAATTAATCCCTTGCTAATTATATAATTTGTTAGATATATGATTTGAAAATATTTTCTCTCAGTTATCTTTTTGTTTTGGTCATTGTTTCCTTTGCCTTGTGGAAGGTTTTTAGAACAATGTAGTCCCATTTGTTAATTTTTTCTGTTGTTTCCCTTGCCTGAGTAGACATGGCATTTGAAGGGTGCTGCTAAGACTGATGTCAAATGGTGTACAGCCTATATTTTCCCCTAGGAGTTTTAAGGTTTCAGGTCTTACATTCAAGTCTTTAATCCATTTTGAGTAAATACTTTTGTATGGTGCAAGATAGTGGTCTACATTCATTCTTTTGCACATGGCTGTCCTTTTTTCACAACATCATTTATTGAAGAGACTTTCCTTTCCCCATTGTATGTTCCTGGCTCCTTTGTCAAACATTAACTGTCCACAGATGTGCAATTCTATTTCTGAGCTTTCAGTTCTGTTCCATTGATCTGTGTGTCTGTGTTTGTGCCAGTGCCAAGCTGTTTTGATTTACTATAGCTTTGTACTATATTTTGAAGTCAGGTATTGTGAAGCCTCCAGCTTTTTTCTTTTTTCTCAGGATTCCTTTGGCTATTCAAGGTCTTTTGTTGTTCCATATACATTTTAGGATTCATTATTCTATTTCTTTGAGGAATGTCATTGGGATGCTGACTGGGATTCCATTGTATCTGTAGACTGCTTTACACATTATGGACATTTCAACCATGTTTATTCTTCTAAGCCATGAGCATGGAATATCTTTCCATTTCTTTATGTCTTCTTCAATTTCTTTCAATAATGCCTTATAGTTTTCAGTGTACAGGTCTTTCACCTCTTTGGTTAAGTTTATTCCTAGATATTCTATTCTTTTTGTTGTAAACGGGATTGTATTCTTGATTTCTGTTTTTGCCAGTTCGTTGTTAGTGCATAGAAATGCAACTGATTTTTGTAAGTTGATTTTGTACCCTGCAATTTTGCTGTAGTTTTGATTATTTCTAATAGTTCTCTTTGGGATTTTCTATATATAGGTTCATGTCATCAGCAAACAGCAAGACTTTTACTTCTTCCTTTCCAATTTGGATTCTTTTTATTTCTTTTTCTTGACTAATTGCTCTGGCAAAAGCTTCCAGTAGTATGTTGAATATGAGTGGCAAGAGTGGGCACCCTGGTCTTGTTCCAGTTCTCAGAGGGATGGCTATCAATTTTCCCGTTTAGTATAAGATTGGCCGTGGGTTTGCCATATATGGCCTTTATTATGTTGCAGTGCTTTCCTTTGATCCCCATTTTATTGAAAGTTTTTATCATAAAGAGATGTTGCATCTTGTCAAATGCTTTCTCCGCATCTATTGAGATGATCATGTGATTTTTATTCCTCATTTTGTTAATGTGCTGTATCACATTGATTGATTTGTGTATGTGAACCATCTCTGCATCCCTGGAATAAATCCCACTTGATCATGGTGTATGATCCTTTTAAAGTAAGGCTGTATTTGGTTTGCCAGTATTTTGTTGAGGATTTTGCATCTATGTTCATCAGTGATATTGGCCTATAATTTTTCTTCTTTGTGTTGTCCTTGCCTGGCTTTGGTGTTAGGGTAATGTTGGTCTCATAGAATGAGTTAGGCAGTGTTCTGTCATCTACAACTTTTTTGAATAGTTTGAGGAAGATAGGTATGAAATCTTCTTTGAATGTTTGGTAGAATTCTCCAGAAAAGTCATTTGATCCTGAACATTTGTTTTGGGGGAGATTTGATCACTGTTTCTATTTCTTTACTCATGATTGGGCTACTCAAACTCTCTATTTCTTTGTGATTCAGTTTTGGGAGGTTGTATGAGTCTAAAAATTTATCCATTTCTTCCAGGTTATCCAATTTGTGGGCATATAGTTTTTCATAATATTCTCTTATAATCCCTTGTATTTCTTTGGTATCCATTGTAATTTTTCCTCTTTCATTTCTAATTTTGTTTGTTTGAGTCCTCTCTTATTTTCTTGGTGAGTCTGGCTAAGGGTTTGTCAATTTTGTTTATCTTCTCAAAGAACCATCTCTTAGTTTCATTGATCCTTTCTACTGGTTTTTTAGTCTCTAATTTATTTCTGCTCTAATTTGCATTATTTCCCTCCTGTTGACTTTGGGCTTTGTTTTTTCTTCTTTTCCTAGTTCTGCTAGGTGCAGTTAAGATTACTTATTTGAGATTTTTCTTGTTTCTTGAAGTGGACCTGTATTGCTAAGAAATTCACTCTTAGGACAGATTTTGCTGCATCCCATAAGAGTTCATATGTTGTATTTTCATTTTCACTTGCCTCCAGGTATATTTTAATTTCTCCTTTGGTTTTTTTCTTTGATCCAGTAGTTGTTCAGTAGCATGTTGTTTAGTCTCCACATATTTGTGACTTTCCAAGTTTCTTTTTTGTAGCTGATTCCTAGTTTCATACTTTTGTGGTCAGAAAATATGCTTGAGATGGTTTCAATATTCTTCACTTTATTGAAGCTTGCCTTGTTTCCCAACATATGGTCTATCTTTGCGAATGTTCCATGTGCACTTGAGAAGAATGGGTATTCTGCTGTTTTTGGATGGAATGCTCTCTGAATATCTATTAAGTCCACCGGATCAAATGTTTTGTTTAAGTCCTCTATTTCTTTGTTGACTTTCCATCTGGATGATCTGTCCACCAATGTAAGTGGGGTGCTGAGGTCCCCTACTATTATTGTGTTGCTGTTAATTTCTCCCTTTAGGTCTGTTAATAGTTGCTTTGTGTTCTTTGGTGCCCCTGTGTTAGGAGCATATATATTCATAAGTGTTAAGTGATCTTGGTGGAATGTCCCTTTTATCATTATATACTGCCCTCTTTGCCTCACTGTCTTTTTATCTTGAAGTCTTCTTTCTCTGATATATGTATGGCAACACCTGCTTTCTTTTGTTTGCCATTTGCTTGGAGTATCATCTTCCATCCCTTCACTGTGAGTCTGTGTTTGTCTTTAGAGCTGACATGTGTTTCCTGGAGGCAGCACATTGTTGGATCTTGTTCTTTAATCCATCCAGCTACTCTGTGTCTTTTGATTGGAGAATTCAATACATTTACATTTAGAGTGATTCTTGAGATATGAGGGCTTAATACTGCCATTTTATCTCTTGTTATCCAGTTGTTTTATGTTTCCATTGTTTCTCTTCAATTTTTTTCTGACTGCCGTTTCATTTTGATGGTTTTCTGTGGAGGTTTGCTCAGTTTCCTTTTTTTAATGAATTGTGGCTCTGGTCTGATTTTTTGTTTAGTGGTTATTGTGAGGTTTGTATAAAAGATCTCATAGATGAGACAGTCCATTTTCTAATAGCCTCTTATTGCCATTAGCCTAAGCAAGTTCCATCCCTTCTCTCTTCCCATTCTGAGTTATTCTTGTCACAAAATATTCTGCTTTGTGTTGTGAGTTTGCGACTAAGTTGAAGTGTTTATTAGTTATTTTTGATGCTTTCTTTCCCTTTGTCTTTTAATTTACAATTGAGTGTTTGCTTCCCTGTTCTGATATCGAGCTGCTGTTTTCTGATTTTGCCTGTCTGTTTATCTCTTTGCTCAAAGCTTTGTAGAACTTTGTCTTTTGTTTCCAGTATATGGGCATCTTTAATCATTTCTTGTATGGGAAGTCTAGTGGTGATGAACTCCCTCAACTTTTCTTTATCTGGGAAGGCTTTTATTTCTCCATCATACCCAAAGGATAGTTGCACTGGATAGAGTATTCTTGGCTGAAAATTTTTGTCTTTCAGTATTTTCAATGTATCATTCCATCCTCTCCCAGGCTGTAAGGTTTCTGCTAAGAAATCTGCTGAAAGCCTGATAGGGGTTCCTTTGTAGGTTATTTTCTTCTGCTTTGCTGCCATTAATATCTTTTCTTTCTCCTTGACTTTTGCCAGTTTTACTATTATATATGCCTTGGAGAAGGTCTTTCAGCATTGATGTAATTAGGCTTTCTATTTAGCTTCATGTATTCGTAGATCTGGCTCCTTCCCCAGGTTTGGGAAGTTCTCAGCTATTTCTTTGAACAAGCTCTCTGCTCCTTTCTCCTTCAGTTCTCCCTCTGGAATACGTATAATCTTATGCTGCTTTTTCCTAAATGTTGCTTTTCCTAAATGAACCAGATATTTCTTAAAGAATTCCTTTTTTAAAAAAATCTTAGTTCTTTCTCCTACCCCACCTGTAGCACTTCTATATTTATAGCCTCTAAATCACTAATTCTCTCCTCCATAATGTCAGCTCTATTTTATAAGGATTCTAGATTATTTTTTATTTCATTAATTGTGCTCTTCATTTCCAGAATTTCTGCTTGTTTTATTCTTTTTTATAGTTTCAATCTCTCTTCTGCTCATTAATTTTATTCCTGAGCTCATTGAACTGTCTTTCTTATTTTTCTTGTAACTCATTGAGTTTCTTTATGACAACTATGTTGAATTCTCTGTCATTTAGATTGTAAATTTCTATGGCTTCAGGGTTGGTTTCTGGAAAATAGTCATTTTTCTTCTCATCTGAATTGTTTCTGTAGTTTCTTATGGTGTTTGATGAACTACTCCTCTGTCAGAGCATTTGTGGTAGTATTAGGTTACAGATTCCACCTGCTACTTCTAGGGGGAAGCAGGAGCTGAGTTTCTCATCCCACCCCAACTTCTGGAAGTTGTAGGCACTTGTGCCAGCCTGGGGACCATTCATGAGCCTGTGTAGACTGTGCTTGGTGGGCAGGGCTTCCTCATGGGGACTGAGCCTGGGCCACTCCTTGGGGCCTCAGTGGTAGGGTGGGCTTTCCCACCACCAGGAAGGTGCTTATGAGTGGGCTACAGGCTGCTACTGCCTCTTCCTTTGGTCTCCCCAAGGCACATTCCCACTTTCAGGGTGCAACAATTCTACGGGCGCTCATGCAGGCCAAGCATTTGCTCACCCTTGTGCCTAGATGTAGCACCACCTCTTTTTGGGGTCATGTCAGCCACTGTGCTTGGTGGGTGGTGCTTCCTCAAAGGGACCGAGCCTGAGCCACTCCTTGAGGCCACAGTGGTATGGTGGGCTCCCCCACTGCCAGGAAAGAGATAACAGGCAGGCTAAAGTCTGCTGCTGCCTCTTCCTACAGTTGCTCCATGGCATATTTCCACTTTTGGGGTGCAGTGATACTATGGGTGCTCACGCAGGCTGGGAATGCACTCACCCTGGCACATAGATCTGCCACTGCTTCTTCTTGAGGTCACGCCAGCTGCTGTGCTTGGTGACTTGGGCTTCCTCACAGGGATGGAGCCAGGGTGATTGCTTGGGGCTGCAGCATTATAGCCATTATTATTTTTCTTTGATTCAGGTTTACATAATATATCTTTAGCTATCCTTTTACTTTCAACCTGCCTATATCATTATACTTGAAATGAGTTTCTTGTTGACAGCAAATAATTGGGTCAAATTTTTCAATCCACTTTGCCAACCTGTCTTTTATTTGATGAATTTAGACCATTTACATTTAATGTAATTATTGACAAGTTTAGTCTTAAGTCTATCATTTTATTTTCTTCTGTTCTCTTTTATATCTATGTTTCCTTTTTCTTGCTTTCATAATGTTACTTTAACATTTTCTCAGAATTCCATCTCTATTTATCTATATTTTCATATATTTTTATCCTTCCTTGTATAGATTTTTCTTTGGGTATTACATATATACATAACTTACCATATTCTACTGGTTTTATCATTTTACTGGTTCAAGTATAGAAATTTTATGTTTTTTGACACTTTTACCCTCCTCTGTTTCTAACATAATTTTCTTAAATATTTCTTCCACATATATTTAGAACAATATCAATCATTATATTGATTATATATTTTTATTTTTGATTGAATGTCAACAATTTAGAGATCTCATGAGGAGAAGGTATATTGTATCTGTTGATATTTTTGTTTACACTTTTCTTCTTTTCTTCCTGATATTACGTTTCTTTCATTTTTTTGCTTCATTTCTTTTTAGAGAAATTCCTTTATCCATTCATTTAGGTTAGGTCTGCTGGTGACATATTCTCTTATTTATCAATTTGGTGAGAATGCCTTGATTTCCCTTCCACTCCAGAAGGATATTTTCACTGTGCATGGGATTCTGAGTTGACAGTTCTTTTCTTCCAACACTTTAAAAATATTGCTCTCCTTTCTTCTGGCATCTGTTGTTTTTAAAGAAAAATTGCCCTCATTCTAATTATTTTTCCTCTATAGTTAGGATGTCATTTCAGAAGTTTAATCATGGTGTATCTTGGTGGCATGGATATGTTTAGGTTTGGTGTTTATTCACCTTCTTAAATCTGTATGTTTATGTCTCTTGACAAATTTGGGAAGCTTTTATCTATTGTTAGTTCAAGTAATTTTTCCGCCTAAGTCTTTTCTCTGATTCTCCCAGCACTCTGAAAACATAAAATTTAGATCCTTTGCTGTAGTCTTACAATGACTGCATAATTTCTATTGTTCTACTTCCACACCCTGACACATTTTTCTCACCACTTCATTCTACTATTGAGCCCACCCAGTGATCTTTTTATTTTGGTAATTGAATGGTTTATTTCTAAAATTTTCATTTGGCTCTTTCTTATTTCTTCTATTTCTCTGCTGAGATGTTTTAGTTCTTTGCTGAGGCATTCTACTTTTATTATTTGTTTCAAGTATGTTTGTGATGCTTGTTGAAGCTTGTTTAACATAGGTGCTTTAAATATTTTTCAGATAATTTAGATATCTCTGTCATCTCAGTGTTAGCATTAATTGATCATCTTTTTTACATTGTTTTATATCTTTCTAATTCTTGGTATGGTGAGTACTTTATTATTGAAAACTTGATATTTTTATACTATGCTAGGAGATACTGGATCTTCTTTACACTGTCTGTTTTAACAGGCTTTCTGTGATATTGCTCCAAGAGAGAAGGGGTTGGATAAAACTTCATTACTGCCAGGTAGAAATAGAAGTCTAGGTTCCCCACTCATCCTCCACTGACATCCAAGGAAAGTGGGCTCTTTGTTACTCTTAGGTAGGGGTGGGAATTTTGGCTTCCCACACGGACTCCACTGACATTATGGTGAAGGTTTTTTTGTTACCACTGAGTGATATTGGAATTTCTTTCTTTCTTTCTTTTTTTTTTTTTTTAGAGATTGGCACCTGAGCTAACAACTGTTGGCAATCTTTTTTTTCTGCTTTTTCTCCCCAAATTCCCCCTGGTACATAGTTGTATATCTCAGTTGCAGGTCCTTCTAGTTGTAGCATGTGGGACACCCCCTCAACATGGCCTGACGAGCAGTGCCATGGCTGCGCCCAGGATCCGAACCAGTGAAACTCTGGGCTGCCACAGCAGAGCACACGAACTTAACCACTCAGCCATGAGGCCAGCCCCGATAGTGAAATTTCTGATTCTCCAGTAGGCCTCCTTTGATTCCACCTCAGCAGAGAGAGAGAGGAGGGGTTGGAAGTCCATGTTCTCTATGTGATTTTCACTGACAATGCTGGATTGAGGGAATTATTACCTGCTGACAGTGATATAAGTCCAAGTTCCCTAGCTGGCCTTCCCTGACACCATTAGGACAAGGGTTTTATGATGTCTTGTAACATCTGTGAGAATGAAAGCCAAGACTTCCCACTCGGTTTTGCTGGCCTGGGTTGGAGTGGGACGTCAGGTTTTTATTTGATTTTGCTTTGTTCTGTTTGTTTTTGGTATCTGGATGGAGTACAGTGATTATTGTGTAAGTTTTCTGTCTTGCTAGGCTGCCGCTTTCCTAGTCTTTTGGATAGAGAAAACCATTTGTTGGAACTTTTTTAAATCTGTACTCATTGACATTTCCAGTCTGTTGAGTTATTCAGTTCCAAGACTGGCATATATGACACAAAAACAAAACCCAGGGTACTCATCAGTATGCTGTTCTTTGTTTCTGAGGTCCCTATCTGGTCTGCTTTTTTATTTTTACCTTTCATAGCCTTCTTATGTTTGTTTTATATGTAATGTCCCAGGTTTTAGTTATACTTAGTTGGAGGAATAGGAAAAAGTATGTCTACTTCATTGTCCCAGAAGCAGAATTCTCCCCTAGAAGTATGTTTTTAAATTTCCAAGTATTAAGAGATTTTATCAATGTCTAATTTACTGATTTCTATCTTTATTCCATTGTAGTCAGAGAGTATATTACGGGTGACTTTGGTCCTTTTAACATAATTAAACCAATTATATAGCATATGTTATACCTTGATGTATATATATATATCATTTGCATTTGAAAGGAAACTATCCTCTTCTGTTTTGGGGTAGAATGTTCTATAAATATCAATTATTAAAATAAATATCAATAATGAATATTGATCTCCTAGATCCATATGTTTTCTCTATAAATGTTCTCTCAAATATTAACAAATGTTTATTGAAATCTCAAATTGTAGATTTATCTCTTTCCACTTTCAATTCTTAGTTTTTGCTACATGCACTTCAAAGCTCTGTTATTAAACACATCCACATTTAAGATGATTATGATTATGACTAAGATTATTTTTTTCCTCTAATTTTGTAGCTTTGAAGAATATATTGACAAACTATAGTTTGGTGCCACTGACTTGATGTCAGCAGTTTTACCCATCATTGCTTTTGCATTATCAGTGTAATTGTCAAACCTATGAAAAATGCCTTAGTAGTATTATGAAAATAATTTTGATCTTCCAGTCCCTAAAAACATGTTGGGGATTTAGGGTATCCATGGAGCACATTTTCAGAATTGTTGCTATATCCCAATAGGGAATCCAATGAACTACAGTATATGCAATGATATAGCTGGATCTCATATACATTCTGCCAAACAAAAGACAATGGATGCAAAAGAGTGCATACTACCATTGCATTTAGAAAAATTCAAAAACATATAAAACTAATATTATGATGATGACATCAGAATTACGGTTACTTTGGAGAGTGTAATGACTGGGAGGTAGCATGAGAGAAGTTTCTTAAGTGCTAGTAATATTCTAATTCTTGATCTCGGTGGAGGTAACATATGTGTACTCAGTTTTGTGGTTATCAATCAAACTTAATAATTATGATTTGTGGATAGACTCATAACTCATTTTATTGTGCTTCACTTTATTGCACTTCACCTATACTGCATTTTCTAAAAATTAAAGGTTTGTGGCAACTCTGAGAAGAGCAAGTGTATTAGCACCATTTTTCCAACAGCATTTGCTTACTTTTTGTCTCTGTGTCACATTTTGGTATTTCTCGCAATATTTCAAACTTTTTCATTACTTTTAGATTTTTTATGGTGATATATGATCTTTGGTGTTACTATTATAATTGTTTTAGGGCATCATGAACCATGTCCATATATAATGGCAACTTAATTGATAATGTTGTGTGTGTTCTGATTGATCCACTGACCAGCCATTCCCCCTATCTCTCTCTCTCTCTATCTCCTTCAAACTTCCTATTTCCTGAGACACAATAATTTTGAAATTAGGCCAATAAATAAGTCTACAATGGCCTCAAAGTGTTCAAATGAAAGGAAGAGTTGCAAGGATTTCACTTTAAAGAAAAAACTAAAAATGATTAAGCTTAGTGAGGAAGCCATGTAAAAAGCCAAGATAGGCCAAAATCTAGGCTGCTTGCACCAAACAATTAGCCAAGTTGCAATTGCAAAGGGAAAGTTATTTAAGGAAATTAAAAGTGCTATTTCAGTGACCACATGAATAACAAGAAAGTGAAATAGCATTACTGCTGATATGGAGAAAGCTTTAGTGGTCTGGATAGAAGATCAATCCAGCTACAACATTCCCTTAAGCCAAAACCTAACCCAGAGCAAAGCCCTAACTCGATTCAATTGCATAAAGGCTGAGAGAGGTAAAGAAGCTGCTGAAGAAAAGTTTGGAGCTAGCAGAGGTCGGTTTATGAGGTTTAGGGAAAGAAGCCATCTCCACAACATAAAAGTGCTGGGTGAAGCAGCAAGTGCTGTAGTAGAGGCTGCAGCAAGGTATCCAGAAACTCTAGCTAAGATAACAAATAAAAGTGGCTACACTAAATAACAGATTTTCGATATAGATGAAACAGCCTTCTATTGGAAGAAGATGCCATCTAGGACTTTCATAGCTAGAGAGGAGAAGTCAATGCCTGGCTTCAAAGTTTCAAAGGACAGCCTGACTCTCTTCTTAGGGGCTAATGCTGCGGTGCCTTTAAGTTGAAGCCAATTCTCCTTTACCTTTGTGAATATCCTAAAGCCCTTAAGAATTAAGCTAAATCCACTCTGCTCATGTTCTATAAATGGAACAACAAAGCCTGGCTGACAGCACATCTGTTTACAACATGGTTTACTGAATATTTTAACACCACTGTTGAGACCTACAGCTCAGTAAAAAAGTCTCCTTTCAAAATATGACTGCTCATTGACAATGCACCTGGTCACCCAAGAGTTTTGATAGAGATGTACAACAAGATCAATGTTTTTTTCATGCCTGCTATCACAACAGTCACTCTGTAGCCCATGGAATGAGGAGCAATCTAAACTTTTGAGTCTTATTATTTAAGAAATACATTTTGTAAGGCTATAGCTGCCATAAATAGTGATTTCTCTGATGTACTTGGGCAAAGTCAATTAAATCTTCTGGAAAGAATTCACAATTCTAGATGCCAAAGAACATCCATGATTCATGGGAAGAGATCAAAACATCAACATTAACAGGAGTTTGAAAGAAGTTGATTCCAACTCTTATAGATGCTTTTGATGGGTTAAAGTGGAGGCGTAACTTCAGATGTGGTGGAAATAGCAAGAGGATTAGAATTAGAAGTGGAGCCTGAAGATGTGACTGAATTGCTGCAATTTCATCATAAAACTGGATGAGGAGTTGCTTCTTATGAATGAGCAAAGAAAGTGGTTTCTTGAGATAGTATCTACTCTGGGTGAAGATGCTGTGAAGATCGTTGAAATGACAGCAAAGGATTTAGAGTATTACATCAACTTAGTTGAAAAAGCAGCAGCAGGGTTTGAGAGGATTGACTCTAATTTTGAAAGAAGTTCTATTGTAAGTAAAATGCTATCAAACAGGATCACATGCCACAGAGAGATTGTTCATGAAAGGAAGAGTTAATTGACGAAGCAAAGTTCATTGTTGTCTTACTTTAAGAATTTGCCACATCCAACCCAACCTTCAGCAACTATCACCCTGATCAGTCAACAGCCATCAGCACTGAGGCAAGACCCTCCACCAGCAGAAAGATTTCTACTCGCTAAAGGCTCAGATGATGGTTAGCAGTTTTTAGCATCAAAATATTGTTTAATTAAGATATGTGCATTGTTTTTTAGACATAATGCTATTGCACACTTAATGGACTACAGTAGAGTGTGAGCGGGACTTTTATACGCACTGGGAAACCAAAAAATTTGTTTGATTCATTTTATTATGATATTAGCTTTACTGCAGTGGTCTGGAACCAAACCTGCAATATCTCCAAGGTACACCTGTAATTTTTCTGTTTATAGATTTCCATGAAAAAGTATATTATAAACAGTTGAAATGTAATGTTTTAATATGCTATGACATTATTTCCCAAGAAGGATTTTCGGGCAAATCTAAATAGCACACCAGATAATAGGGAGTTCTTTTCTGTTTATAAGTTCTTGTAGCATGTTTTCAATAAATTCTGATCATGTGGTAACTATTGTCTGGCTCTTTTATGATTTTCCTAGGTCCTATTTAAGTGGCCACTGCTAGAATTAATTTCCAGAATTTTTCTTGTGTGACTATCTCAATAATCATGTCTTAAAAAATGTATCCAATACAACCACAGTGATTTCTCCATAAATTATATAGTTATTTGAACATTATTCTGTAATTATGTATTTGAAATTCCTCTCTCCCGCTAAGTATGTTTCTAAAAGTTAAAGACATCTTATTCCTATTTGTACCTGCAGTGTCTGGCATGACATTTGGCACATAGATGCTGTAGTAATTTACTAGGGCAGCCATAACAAAATACCGCAGACTGAGTAGCTTAAACAACAGAAACTTATTTTCTCACTGTAGTGGAGGTTAAACACCTGCGATCAAGGTGTTAGCAGGTTTAGTTTCTTCTGAGGCCTCTCTCCTTGGATTACAAATGTCCAGCTTCTCACTGTGTCCTCACATGCCCTTTCCTCTGTGTCCTAATTGCCTTTTCCTATAAGGCCACCAGTCATGGTGAATTAGGCCCCACCCATATGACCTCATTTTATGTTAATTACCTATTTAAAGGCCCTACCTACAGTCATCTTCTGAGGTATTGAGATTTAGGCTTCAACATATGAATTATGGGGAAACATAATTTAGCTCATAACAGATGTATTGAATAAGTGAATGTATGCATGATATTGTAACATAAAATAAGCACTGGAATAATAAAAAATAAATTATAGTGTTTTCTTGCCATTAATTGATGTTAAGTTTAGCAAAATATTTATATTTCTTGACTTATTTAACCAATCGTAGTATTAGGTGGTTTTAGTTGCTTAATTTTCCACTTCTATAATTCTATTATACTATGTATGAAAACCATTGTAATTTACTTGTACAGCAAACTTACTTACATAGGGCTTCCAAATTTTTTTCTGGGTTCCTTTCTGCCTTTTTTTTATGGTAGTAACATTGGTTTATGACATTATATAAATTTCAGGTGTACATCATTATATTTCAATTTCTGTGTAGATTACATCATGTTCACCACCCAAAGACTAATTATAAATCATCACCACACACATGTGCCCCATCACCCATTTTGTCCTCCTTCCTTCTCCCTTCCCCTCTGGTAACCACCAATCCAATTTCTGTCTTTATGTGATCTTCTGTTGTTGCTTTTATTTTCTACTTAAGAGTGAGATCATATGGTATTTGCATTCTCCCTCTGACTTATTTCACTTAGCATAATGCCCTCAAGATCCATCCACGTTGTTGCCAATGGCTGGATTTCATCATTTCTTATGGCTGAGTAGTATTCCACTGGGTGTATATACCATGTCTTCTTTATCCATTCATCCCTTTATGGGCATCTAGGCGGCTTCCAAGTCTTGGCTATTGTGAATAATGCTGCAATGTACATAGGGTGTGCAAGCATCTTTGTGCATTCATGTTTTCCTGTTCTTTGGATAAATACCCAGGAACAGAATAGCTGGATCACATGTAGTTTTTCTTTTTAATTTTTTGAGGACTCTCCATACTGTTTTGCATAGTGACTGCACCAATTTGCACTCCCACCAGCAGTGTATGAGAGTTTCCTTCTCGCTACATCCTCTCCAACACTTGTTTCCTGTCTTGTTAATTAGAGGCATTCTGATGGGGAGTGAGGCGATATCTCATTATAGTTTCTTTTTTTAAAGATTGTCACCTGTGCTAACAATGTTGCCAATCTTTTCTTTCATACTTTTTCTCCCCAAATCCCCCCAGTACATAGCTGTATATTTTAGTTGTGGCAAATGGGGGGTTCCCTCAGCATGGCCTAATGAGTGGTGTCATGTCCGCACTGAGGATCCAAACCAGCAAAACCTAGGCAGCCGAAGGGGAGTCCACGAACTTAACCACTCAGCCACAGGGCAGGACCCTCATTGTAGTTTTTATTTGCATTTCTCCAATAGTTAATCATGTTGAACATCCTTTCCATGTGCCTGTTGTCCATCTGTATATCTTCTTTGGAGAAATGTCTGCTCAGATCTTGTGCCCATTTTTTAATTTGGTTGTTAGTTTTTTTGTCGTTGAGATGTATGAGTTCTTTATATATTTTGGATGTTAACCTGTTATCAGATATATGGTTTGTAAATATCTTCTCCCAATTGTTTGCTTGTCTTTTCATTTTGTTGATGGTTTCCTTTGCTGCACAGAAACTTTTTAGTTTGATGTAGTTCCTTTTGTTTTGCTATTGTTTTCCTTGCCCAGTCAGACATGGTACTTGAAAATATGCTGCTAAGACTGATGTTGAAGAGCATACTGCGTATGTTTTCTTCTAGAAATTTCATGGTTTCAGGTCTTACTTTCAAGTCTTTAATACATTTTGAGCTAATTTTAGTATATGGTGTAAGACACTGATCTACTTTCATTCTTTTGCATGTGGCTATCCAGTTTCCCCAACACCATTTATTGAAGACACTTTCCTTTCTCCATTGTATGTTCTTGGTTCGGTTCCCTTGTTGAAAATTATCTGTCCATAGATTTGTGGGTTTACTTCTGGGATCTCAGTTCTGTTCCACTAATCTGTGTATCTGTTTTTGTGCCAGTACCATGCTGTTTTGATTACTATAGCTTTGTAGTATATTTTGCAATCACAGAATGTGATACCTCCAGCTTTGTTCTTTTTTCTCGATTCCTTTTGCTATTCAGGGTCTTTTGTTGTTCCATATAAATTTTAGGATTTTATGTTGTATTTCTGTGAAAAATGTCATTGGAACTTTGACAGGGATTGCACTGAATCTGTAGATGGCTTTAGGAAGTATGGACATTTTAACTATGTTAATTCTTCCAATCTAAGAGCATGGAATATCTTTCCATTTCCTTGTGTCTTCTTCAATTTCTTTCAACAATGTTTTATAGTTTTCAGTGTACAGATCTTTCACCTCTTTAGTTAAATTTATTCCTAGGTATTTTTGTTGCAATTGTAAATGGGATTGTATTCTTAATTTCTCTTTCTGCTACTTTGTTGTTAGTGTATAGAAACACAACTGATTTTTGTATGTTAATTTTGTATGCTGTAAATTTACCATATTCATTTATTATTTCTAAATGTTCTTTGATGGATTCTTTAGGGTTCTTTATATATAAAATCATGTCATCTGCAAATAGCGACAGTTTAACTTCTTCCTTTCCAATTTGGGTCCCTTTTATTTCTTTTTTCTTGCCTGATTCCTCTGGCTAGGACTTCCAATACTATGTGAAATGAGAATGGTGAAAGTGGGCATCCTGGCCTGGTTCCTGTTCTTAGAGGGATAGCTTTCAGCTTTTCTCCATTGAGAATATTAGCTGTGGGTTTGTCATAGAGGGCCTTTATTATGTTGAGGAACTTTCCTTCCATAAACATTTTATTCAGTTTTTATCATAAATGGATGCCGTATCTTGTCAAATGCTTTCTCTGCATCTATTGAGATGATTATGTGATTTTTATTCTTCATTTTGTTAATGTGGTGTATCATGTTTATTGATTTGTGGATGTTGAACCATCCCTGCATCCCTGGAATGAATCTCACTTGATCAAGGTGTATGATCTTTTAAGGTATTGTTGTATTCGATTTGCTAGTATTTTGTTGTGGACTTTTGCCTCGATGTTCATCAGTGATATTGGCCTGTAATTTTCTTTTTTTTGTTGTCCTTGTCTGCTTTTTGTATCAGGGTAATGTTGGTCTTGTAGAACGAGTTAGGAAAGCTTCCAAAGTTTTAGTGGAATGATCAATTTGTTTTAATTTAATAAATATTGCCTATAACTAAATAAATTAGATAAAAAAAACAAATATACTTTGTGACATAGGTCAACATTATCTGTTCCAAGTAACATTAGTATGCATGTACAAAAATTTCACTGAAATTTTCACTAGTTAGGAATTTTAAAACACATTTTAGTAACATTTTTCTTATTTTAATTAGTGTGTTAATGATTTATAAGCTGTTGCATTTCACTTTTAGACTTCTACAAGGACATAAATAATTATAAGTCTTTGTGTGGTTCAGGCATAAACAAATAAGATTTTAAAGTTATTAATACTTATTTTTATTGTCTTCTAATTTTCCTTCTCCTCCTTAATAAGCATTAAGAAACTGTGAAGGTGACACAAACATTTAAGTTGCTAAAAGACAGGAAGAAAAACTATTAACTCATTCAATCAATTGGATGAGTCTTTGAATACACCAGGGAAGAGTATCAAACATTATCTTTTAGCAGTAAACATTCCAAAGTAAGAGTGTAGTAGAAAATTTTGTTGCAACAAGATATTTTCAAATAGAGCTTAACTATGGGCTGGTTATGTTTTTCAAAACTATTTATAAGCTGTAAGGGGAAGCTCCCACAGCATAATATCTGTCATTATACTAGCCAATATTTTTGAAAAAGGACTCTCCTTGTTCTGAGCAAAGGAGATAGTACATATTTATGTGTCATTATGCAACATTAGACAGTACTACAATAGGCAGATATTATGTTAGTTTTCTTTTATCCCATCACATTATGCTACTCAAATGTCTTTGAAATATAATTAAGAATATTCTTTTAAAACTTAGATTGTTCTTGGAGTTCAGAAAAACATGTCATTTGTGTTTTAATGCGCCTCATTTTTGCTGAAAATGGCATTCAATTTTATACATTTATGATATTTTAAGAAGCTAATATTAATGAATGTATCAGTGAGGCTCTAATAAAGAGACAGAAACCACAAATTTAATCATAATTTAAACATAACAGGGAAAGTAATATGAAGAATTAGTAACTATAACTGGGAGTTAGGGTAATGAAGGATTGTCAAAGAGAACTCTAAACAACAGAGGAATAATATGTATAACGAGCAATATATAGAGCACCCAAAGGAGAATCCCCCTAAGACTAAGATCCATGCCAGTTTGGAGACGCCATGACTGTTGACCACTAAATGTCAGGGAAATTGCTGTGAGGTTGCTATTTCTTATCATTTTCTTTCCAATGTTAGACATCATTTATTGTTGTCTATTATGGAGGATGAGAATTTAAGTATCATGTTACTTCTTCCTCCCACCAAGATAGAAATAATATTCTCCTCCACATTGTTCAAAAATGGTTAAAAATAGGGGCCAGCTCCGTGGCTGAGTGGTTAAGTTTGCGCGCTCCGCTGCGGTGGCCCAGGGTTCGGATCCTGGGCGCGGACATGGCACAGCTCATCAGGCCACGTTGAGGCGGCGTCCCACATCCCACAACTAGAAGGATCTGCAACTAAGATATACAACTGTGTATGGGGGGGGGGGGGGTTTGGGGAGATAAAGCAGAAAAAAAAATGGTTAAAAATAAATTTTTGGTTAAGCCATAATTTAATATTTATATTGTTTATTGACGTAAAAGTTAAGCTAAGACTTACAGTACACTATAATTATTTTTCATTCCTGGGACAAGTTTTCTCTTCTTGCAGTTAATCATTAATTTCTTGTTTTCATTTGTTTAGTTTTCTTTTTGTTGAATGAGATTAACTTTTGAATGTATCTTCTAACTGTATTTCCAATGTAACAGCAAACTTTTCTGACGTCAATTATTTTTTCCTTGAGGACATCAGTTCTGGATCATTGTCAATTTTGCATCACCACCAACCCTTCAAAACCCTCTTCTGCAATTCAGAAGAGAAGTCAAGACCTACATTTCTCAGTGTCTTTTTACTCATATAGTTCCTGGTTAGAGTGGGCCAATAAGAGGCACTCATGTTGATTTCAAAGGCAGAGCAAAAGGAGAGGACATCACTCCAGGAGGTTGCTGTAGTCAGATACTTGGGCCAATAATAAGACTATGGTGTCTATAGAACCAGCCTCTCTGTGGCCAAAGCTGAACCTGCAAGAACGTTCCTGTTTCTTAAGAATATCAGTGGCTTCCTGCTTAGGCAATTTTTTAGAACCATCTGCCTTAGTGCCTCAGGCTGAGATCTTAAGTGGTAGCTTCCCTGATACTCACTGCTTAATGACTCCAAGCAGGTGTGTTAGTCCTCAATTCTGTCTGTTCAAACCCTTCTTACTTGGATTACACAGAATGTTTAATGTTCTGCTTTCTTAAACAAATTCTAATTAACATCATGTCAGAACCCAAGTTGCTCACGCTCCAGTTGGAACTTGCTGTTCTCCAGGCTATTACCCAATTGTAATGACTGGAATTCCTTCGTTGTCATCTTGGGAAATCCATCTTCCATCTCCAAATATTTGCTCTCGTCTTTCCTGCATTATATATTTAAGTATTTTCTTGCTTTACTCATTTTTCAGCACATCAGCCAGAATCTGTTTGAAAAATGTACATAGGAGATACTGGTTTGTTGTTGTTGTTTGTTTTTGCCCTTTGCAAGTCAGGAAACAATTTTATTCTATCTTTTTATTAGTTTAGTTACATAGTTGTTTAGTTACACACTTTGATATAGGAAACCTATTGGTGCATATAATTCTAAATTTCAGTTTAACTAATCCTTTGTATGTCTCTTGTTTATTTTGTTTTGTTTTTACTTTTCTTTCCAGAAGCTCTTTGTTCCTAGAGTTCTGAAAGTGCACAATGATACGCTCTGGTGCACAGCCACTTCTTTGAAGTGAAATATATATTCAGGAAAATTCTCCAATTTTAAGTGTGTAATTTTACAAGATTTGGCAAATGTATAAAATCATGTGACTACTCTTGCAATGAAGAATTGGAACATTTCAACCACCTCATTCTGTTACCATAGTTTTGACTTTTTTAGAATTTCATGTAAGTTCAGAGTCTTTTGTGTTTGGCTTCTTTAACTTAGCATATTGATTTGAGATTCATCCAAGTTGGTGTTTTATCAGTAGTTTATTCCCTGTTGTTGCTGAGTAGTATTCCATTATATGCATATACCAAATTTACTTACAAATTCACAAGTTGATACGCATTCAGGTGGTTTCTGATTTTCTGTTTATTTCGAATAAAGTTGCCAAGAACATTAAAATATACATCTTTGTTAGACAAATATTTCCCTTTCTCTTAGATAAATACTTAGGAGTGGATGGATATTTAACTTCAGAAAATGCTGTCATTCTGTTTTCCAACATGACAGTGTCATTTTTTATTCCCACCATTGTACTGGCAATCAATGGCCTTTTTAATTAGGAAATTCATGCCTTTTTGTTTTGGGGAATTTTGTTATAGCCTGTCTGTAATAACTTCCTTTTTCTAATCTATTCTCTTTTGTCAAACTCCCATTAGTTATTTTGTTTTGGCAATAAGATGAATATGTTAATATTGAGGGATATAGATATAGATTCTCAACTTGAAATAACATGTGTATTACATTTTATTGAATTTTCAAAATTCTAATGTTATTCTATGATGATATTTGCCTTCTTGGTGTATTTTTTTAAAAAGACGTTTGCTTAAAATACGAATAAAATGGCTATGCTCCACTTCCTCAGAAGGAATAAAAACAACTCAGTGGCAAAGACATTTTTATAGAAGAAATATCAAACTTCAAAAACAATTAAATAGATTAAAGCATCTTTTTAAGAGATGTGCTTTTTGAGAGCTTGGGGAGTTAAATACAGAATTTCCATTAAAATGACTGAGAAATTGTGCATGAAGTTTCCTATTTGCCTTGATGAACATTCTGCTCTTCCCATTGAATTTGAAGAAAGGGAGTAATTCCATAGTTTAAAGAGTACCTGGCAATCTTGTCAACACAGACACTCTCTCATTTTAAGTACAAGGGGTTATGAGTATTTTTGAAGTTCAAGCTGAATAACAGGTGTACCTATTTTACATTTCATTCCTATAAGTTTTCTTGCAATAGTGCAAAATGTTACATCTATTTCTATTTCTTAGATAGAATTCTGACCATTCTGCTGTAATAAAACTTAAGATTTTTTTTCATTAAATTTAAGAAAATTCAGTTCATTGAGTTATTTGACTTCCTTAGTGAAAGAAGTCAGATGTCTCTAGCACAAAGTTGATTCCTGGCAAATGACATGCTAGACACTTATGACACAAAAAGGATTAAGAGTGAAGAAACTTATTTTGATTGCATTTCTTCTTCACTTTCCTAGGGGACATTTTCAAATTCTTGACACCAGAGTCTCACACACCAACAATTGACGTGTGGCCAGATTCTTTTAAACTTTTTGCCCATGCAATGATGTTCAAAAAAAACCATCCAGGAGCCAGCCCGGTGGCATAGTGGTTAAGTTCATGTGCACCACTCCGGAGGCCCGGGGTTCACAGGTTCGGATCCAGGGTGTGGTATTTAGACTGATTTCAAAGGCAATCAAATTAATATTTAAATATGACAACAATGTATACATATTTATTAAAAGTTCATAAAATTAACAAAGAAATTCTAATACATTTTTTAATAGAATACAGCCAATTATAAAGTGAGTGAAATATTCACCGCTCTGTGATATATTTACGGAGCATAGGCTAAAAGAAATATGCTTGTTCTTTATTTCCTTTTCCATTTTTTCTTCTATGAAATAATGTCACTTTCACTCAAGAAGATCATAGTGATATACATTTGTATCTCTTGGTTCAGTAAATGCTCCCCCAAAAGGCTGAAGTGATATGAACCTCAAGAAACTATTTCTGGGAGACCAAATGCAAGCTGTATTCACAGGGCAAAGAAGACTTTGTGCTCATCAACCTCTTCATCTGCTTACAGACTCATCTTGAGAGTCACAAGCTCAATTCCTTTCTTCATCCACCCTACAGCCAATCACCTTCAATCATTTAGCATAGTTTTAATCATTTTACTTACCTTCCATGACTATCACCTTCAAACTTATTGATATCAGACTCTTTATCCTAACATTTGAAGTACTTTATATGTCTAAGCCCAACCTAGATCCCAAACTTCTCTCTCACTACTTCATTTACCAAAACCTGTTCCAACAGAATCACTTCATGTAACGTCTGTGTTGTTAACACTTGCATCCACATACTTTTTATTAAGGTCCCTCTGTCTTAAAATGGAGCCCTCTAAACTTTGAACAAGTCAAATCCTTCTTATTCTTAAAGTTCCTTTACATTTTTTCCCCATGAAATTACCTCTGGTTTCTTCACTCAGAATACCCATGTCACTTATTTTTTTTTTTTTTTTTACTGTGAGATAACTAGAGATTCATAGGAAGTAGGAAAAAAAAAACAAAAACCCAAAAAATAAAACTGTAGAGGGAAGTCCTTTGTTCCCTTCATCCAGTTTCTCCCCAAGTGGTAACATCTCACAAAACTATAGCACAATATATAAAAACCAGAAATCTGGTATAATCCACAGAGTTTATTCGGATTTCACCAGTATTACACTCACTCATTTGTTTGTTGTACAGATGTGTGTAAAATTCTATGCAATTTTATCACGTGCAGAATCATGTAACCATCACCACAATCAAGATCAGAACTGTTTCATCTCCAGCCATAAGGTTCCCTCATTTTCCCTCTATATCGACATACCCTTTTCCCCCGACTCATCTGTAACACCTGGCAATTACAATCTATTCAACATCTCAAAAATTTTGTTATTTAATGAAGATGATATAGATGGAAACATATTGTATGTAACCTTTTGACATCGGCTTTTTCCACTCAGCTTAATTCTTTTGAGCTCACTCCCAGTTTCTGTATGTATCACTAGTTCACTCCTTTTTATTGCTGAATAGTACATTCCATCATTTGGATGTATTACAGTTTGTTTAACCATTCGTGCAGAGGATATTTAGGTTTTTTTCCGGTTTGGGGTTATTACAAATAAAGCTGTATGAACATTTGTGTATTTTTTGTGTGTGAACACACATTTTTTTCTGTCTGGGATAGATGTATGAGAGTGTGACTGCTGGGTCACATGATAAGTGCATGTTTAGTTTTGTAAGATACTGCCAAACTGCTTCCCAGAGAGCTGTACCATTTTACGTTCGAACCAGCAATGCATGAGCGATCTAGTTTTTCTACATCTTCACTAACATTTGGTGTTATTGCTATTTTTATTTTAGCCATTCTAATAGGTATGTAGTGATATCACAGAGTGGTTTTAATTTGTATTTCCCTAATGGCTAATGATGCTGAACATCTTTTCCTGTGCTTATTTACCATCTGTACATCCTCTTCACTGAAATACTATCTGTTCATGACATTTGCCCAATTTCTAATTGGATTGTTTGGTTTTGATTGCTGAATTTGAAAGTTGTTTAGATATTCTAGATATGAATAAGTCCTTTGTTAGATACATGGTCTGTAAATGTTATTGTCCACCCATATCATTTTACTTATATATTATGCGATCTACATCGTTCTATAGTGTATTTTAAAATTAAACATAGGTTTTGTTTCTATCCCATAAGAATGCATGTTCTTGAAAGGCAGAACCAGAGCTAAGCAACCCTCACATATCCCACAAAAAAAGTGTCTACTGCCTGGAGACACCTAATAACACACTATTGATGGAGTAGCGAACACAGAAATAAATTAAAACTAGACATTCCAATAACAAACTACTTCACAATATTATTTTAAATTCTTATAAAATGGAATCATATACTTTCCAAGTGGCTAAATATTTTGTTATTTTAATACCTGACTTTTAGATCTCCTATCTTCTATGCAACCAGACTTTCTTTAGATTGAAGCTTTTTTTCTCAACCTATAAAAATGTGCTATCTTCTCACCATAAAAGCCTGGGCAGGATGCAATTCTTTAGTTTATTCCAGAGGTTTTTCTAAATTCCGTGCAGGAGTTAGGTCTAGCTTGGAAAATCAGGCATGGGAATCTTCCAAATATGCCTTTATAGCTGCATTACCTTCTCTTCCTTGGTATCTATTATTTACATGGTGATGCAAGCCCCTGTTTTACTGCCTTTAAACTGTTAGCCATTTATTGACTCACTTGGGATTTAATTGCTTGTTCTCAGTAAGTGTTCTAATCAAAAGAGCCAAGATTACTTCACTACTCCCAATTCCAATGGAGTCACAGAAATTAGAGATGCAAATAACCTGTTAAGTCACCCTTTTAATCTTTCCTCTGGGCAGGGTTATTCCCCATGGTGTATTTTTCTTTCTTTCTTTCTTTCTTTCGTCAATCTGAACTTTAAAGAGGTTCAATAAGTGTGTCTTCTAATGCTTCTACTCCAAGGCTGAATCTGGCAGAATCTCTCTGGAAGGGATGGAAATCATATACTCTAACCAGTATCCAGTATTTTCTAGGTATGAACCATGATTCTTCCTTTTGCCATTACTTGATAAAATTTTCTGAGTTCATGGTTGTAAGTTCAATGATGAGAGAGGAACCTACTGCTTCTGCCAAGATTGACTTCCCTTGCTATTAACTGTCAATTTCATCAGAAACGTAATTAACAGAACTGCTATAGCAGTTATAGTGGTGATGAAGTTATGCCACTAAGAAGCAAAGGAAACTCAAACAATTATCTGTCACTTATATTCACCCTGAATTCTCTTTCCTGACTCACTTTTCTTCAACATAGGCCTAATTTCCCTATGAAGGTTAGAAATGTAGCAGTCAGGAGCGGAGTATATTTTGACTTTAAATACCTCACTTGGGAATGGTATAACATTATTCTTTGAAAGGACTGTCAAATATCTTATTATCTTTATAATGATGAGGCGAAATGGAATGGGCTATTATCCACATTTTACAGATGATTGTATTGAGGTTCTGATCTAATGAATTGCTTTAAACACATTCTCAAACCCAGTTCTTTTGATAATGTGAAACCGAGAATTGAGAACACAGCCATTTATTTGTTGGAGTATATTATACACAAAATTGGTTCAAAACACTACACTTTTTCTAGAGTTCCTCCGATCACATTCTCTATTCCTTCTCAGTCTCCTTTGTGAGTGCATCTTCTTCTATTTTTCCTTAAGTTTCAATATATCTAAGAGCAGCAGTTAGAACTTTTTGCAGCATATTTGAATCACCTGTGGAGTTTTTAGATCTCATGACGCCCAGGTCCTACCCTATAGGAATTAAACAAGAATATCGGGAAGAGAGACCAAGGATTCAATTTGTTTTCTTAAACTCTCCAATTGATTCCAAAGTGTAGCCAACTTTGAGAACTGCTCCCTTAGATTGCTATCCCGGGCAGTCTTCTCCTAACACTTGAACATTCAATCATGTTGTGATTTCACAATCACACGTTGTAATTTCATTTTCTAGTTCATGTTGATTGCCCTCAAGTCCACATGTCCATCTGGAACTCTGTCGTGGGCTTCAGAAGCCTCTCCACTTGTATATCCTTCTCTATGGAGGCTTTAAACTCAACACTCTCCAGACTGAATTTAAAATTTTCCCTCAAGACATCTTTTTTCTCTTATGTAGAGTATAAACTACTTTGCTGCACAAACAAGACTCCAGAATTCAGTGGCTTTATCAAAATATGAGATTTTCTCTCTCTGTCTTGAGACTGAGAAACTTTGCTCTTCTCAAACTCTTTCCTTGTTCTCATGATTACAATCAGCCAACTCAGGGAAAGGATGAGGGGAATCCGGGTGATCCCTTTAAGGGGCAGGGCTCAGAATTTGCATATATTACTTTTACTTCTATCCTTCAGTCAGTTATTATTCATATGGTCACATCAGTCTATAAGGGCAGATAGATGTATAATATTTAGCTAGATAGCTATGTACCCAGCTAAAACCAAGAGGAAAGAACTTATGACTCTGGACAAGATGGAGTAACATGGACCCAAATTACCTTCCTGCCTCAAATAATAACAACAACAACAAACTGACAAAATACATGAGACAACAGTTTTTAAGATGCTGAACGTGAACAAGAAGGACCTAAGAGTATGAATTAAGTGAAGTCAGCCAAACAATTTCCCTAGCTTACTGTCTTGATAGAAATTCCAGTTCACAGCGCAGTGAGGGGTAACCTATCCAGACCCAGGAGGATTCTCTGAGTTGAAAAGGTGGACTTGAGAGTCAGAAGAAGCTAGAATTTTCCAGGCAGCTAGATCTTACAGGTAAGATTATCAGAGAATGTACAGTGGCACAAACAGAGAATAACAGAGGTCTGTAGAGGATACCCTTGTAGTATGCAACATACAACTAACCAGTGCATGTATGTGGAAACCACCCAGTGCTGGTGAATGAACCAAGTGAAGGGATTAGAGGTACTGGTGGCTGGTGTTCACAGGGACCAGGAAGTGTGCTTGTTGCCACCAGCCAGACTAGAAAACCTCATGAGTCACGGAGCATTGGTTAGAGTACACGGAAGGTCTTGCTTCAGCTATGGAGAATGCTTAGCTCTCCCTAGGCATGAAAGATACTTAGCACAGCTCTAGATATTTCTTTAAAAATCTTAAAAGCAGGATCTAAAAGGATAAAATTGTTTTCAACTAATTTAGCTGCATCCCAGAACAAAGCTCAAAAAAAAGGTTAGGAATTAAAATAATTCCAATACCCACCCAGGTAAAAGTCCCATTGTCTCATATCCAATAAAAAGTTATAAGGCATGAAAAAAGAAGGAAAAAACAACTCATTATGAGGAAAAAAATTAATCAAAAGTGACCCTGAACTGACAGAAATGTTAGAATTAGCAGGCAAGTACATTTAAACAGTTACTATAGTTACATTCCATATGTTCAAAAACTTAATAGAGGAATGAAATACATTTTTAAATAAAGAACTAAATAGAACTTCTAGAGATGAAAACTACAATGTGTGAGATGAAAAAATATTGAATGGAATTAACAGCAGATTAGGCATTACAGAAACAAAGATTAGTGAACTCTGACACATAAAAACAGGAACTAGTCAAAATAAAACAAAGAGAGAATAAAGCAAAGGAGAACAAAATATTGAAGAGACTATGAATGAGCTGTGAGACAACTTCAAGAGGGCTTATATACGTGCAATTGGAGTCTCCAAAGGTTAGGAGATGTCAGATGGGAGGAATGAGACAGAAAAAATTCTCAAGAAATGATGGCTAAATTTTTTCCCAAACTGATGAAAATTAGAACCTATAGTCCATGAATCTCAATATATCTCAAGCACAAGACATCAAGAAAAGTACTCCAAGGCATAACATAATCAAATTTCTCAAAGCTAGTGATAGAAAATCTTTAAAGCAGCCAGAGGAAAAGACAGCTTCTGCAACATGATTATGCATTTAACATAACACGTGTTATGTACAAAAACAAAGATA
This sequence comes from Equus quagga, assembly GCF_021613505.1. Taxonomy (NCBI): domain Eukaryota; kingdom Metazoa; phylum Chordata; class Mammalia; order Perissodactyla; family Equidae; genus Equus; species Equus quagga. The sequence continues at coordinate 20,119,491 of NC_060268.1, forward strand.
AGGATGATTTCTTTCTCATAGAAAATATGCGAGTGAGAAGACAATGGAGTAGTATCTTTAAAGTACTGAAAGGAAATGCTGTCAACCTAGAATTATCTCACAGAAAATATGCCAGTGAGCAGACACTGATAAAAATATCTCTCAAAAAAAATGTGAAATAAAGATTTTTCAGACATTACCAGCAGACCAGTGAGACAATAAAGGCATTTTCTTCAGGTCTGAGGGAAAAGAGACAACCAGATGGAAACAGAAATGAAGAGCACTAGAAATGGAAGTTACATGGGCAAATATAGTGATTTTTTTTCTTTTTCTCCAACCTATTTTAAAGATAAACTATTGTTTTAAAAAAGATAATAACGTATTTTGGAATATTTTGGAATTTAAAACATATGTAAAAGTAAAAGGCATGACAACAATACACAGATTCAGGACGGGAGAGACGGGAAAGGGCTACAATAACACTCCAAGATGGATTGTGAGATAAAGATGTATACTATAAATGTAAAGCAGCAATAAAATGACAAAACAACGAGTTATAGTTATTAAGTCAACAAAGGAGGTAAAATGGATGATAAAATGATTAAATTAACCCACAAGAAGGCCGGAAAAGAGAATGGTTGTGACTTTGTTAAATTAACATTTGTTAAGCAGAGACCTGGAATGTCAGATGTTGAGCCTTGGTTCAAAAAAAGTCCAAAGGGAAATTGAAATAGAGGAGTTTATTACTCATAGGTCCTGCAGAAAATACACAGCACGGCTTCAGGGTCCACATGAGGATGTCAAGGCAGGATGCAGGCAGAGAGAGTGCCAGGAGCTGGGGCATGTGCCTTTATTAGAGTTTATGTGTGGAGTGCTCTGGAGTTCCTGGGCCAGATCGGTCAATTCAAACTAAAAAGTCTGGGGTTTTGGTAAGCTCTGCAGGCGTCTGATCTAAGGGATACACAGGGGGAGGCCCTGGGAGGCAGGCGAGATTGTTCATCACAAGAGCTGTTGGAGAAGTCATATCAGGAACTTGCGTTACTGGTGACTCTGTGGGCTGCTATCCAGCTTGTGGGAGGGGCTAATGTCAGTTGAAGGCCCCCACAGGCTGCTTGGCTAAACAAAATGAATGTGGAGGCAGCAACACCCTAGAGTAGCATGGCTAAACTCTCAACAAGGAAAAGGGAGCAAAGATAAAATTGGAAAATAGAAAACAAATAGTCTATGATAGATTCAAATGTAACAATATCAAAACTCACATTAAATGCAAATGATCTACATACCTCAAATATTATGATGACTGTTGTTAAGACAATGAAATATTTCACAACATTAACTACATTCCTTTTTGCTTAAAACTTTTTAATAAATTTCCATAACTTTAAAGACAATTTATAAAAATCCTCATTATCTCCTACAAGACTCTGTATGGTCTGACTGAATCTCTCTCATTTGGGGGTATCTCCTGTGAATTCTTCTCTCCCAATAAACGGAAAGTTTTTAGTTTTACTAAGATGCTGTATTTTCTCTCTCCTTAAGCCAAGGTTCACCTCTCCTTGAAAGAGTCTCCATCCTGAACTCTTTGTCATAATTAAATCTTACATAGGTGGAGGGTGTCACTGTACTTCTTTCTGTAGGACCTGACCCTCCAACTCTGGGCTAGCTGTCCCTTGCACTCATATCTGTATGAGTCTGTCTTATTCCCAAGAGCCTGGGAGACAACAGGCTGGTTAAAAGTCTTTTTATGTACCCTGAAGGACAAACTGATTTTGTCTTGACCTGGGATTTTAGCAACAGAGACGATAAGGGATTGGATTTGATAGATGGGGAAGGAGAGCCAAAAAAATTGCTGATTGTTGAGTTTCGAGGTGAAGAAAGGAGGACTATGAAGAACAACTTCTCACATTTTATCTTAATTACCTGTTTGCTTATCATCATCGTTCACAAATGCCAGAACAGTGAAAAAAAAAAAAAAAGGTAAAAAATAGTAAAACAAGAAAAAAAAAATAGGAGTATTGGTATCCCCAGACATAACATATTACCTACTGCATAGCAGGCATTCTGTAAATATTTTTTTAATTGAAAACTGAACCTCACAGCAGTCCCACACATTTTAATTTGTATTTCCTACTTATAAGTGGAGAAATTGATCTTTAGAGAAGTCACATAACTAGGAGGTAGCATGATCTAGAAGGTAAGATTGTAGTTCTTGGAGTCATACAATCTGAATTTAAATTCTCATTCCACCACTATCAAGCTATATGATATTAATAATATTACAAGTAGACTGTTAGGAGGATTATGGAATAATGCATGGACACCATTAATAAAATGTTTGACCAGCACTTGATAACTGTTAACTATTGTCATTATAATTATTACTATTATCAACAGATTATTATTATAACCTTTATTATCTAAGGTAAACTAACTAATTAGAAGCTGATTCCACATTTGAACTCAGGCCTGTTTGCTTCTTCCACTAAAATTAATACATTAAAGTACAGTACACAAAAATAATCAGATTTCAAATTTCATCATTTTTCTTTTTCTTTCTTTCCTTTCTTTTTTTTTTTTTTCCTATGCTCTTCTCTGGACTCTTCAAGTACTTTGATTTTAACCTCAGTGATAATTTCAGCAACGTAAAGTTTAATCACTTCTTTATGACATTATGGGTTTTCAGTCTCCAGATTTATAATATAGATATCGAACCAAGTATGAGCCTATGGTGATTATTTTTGGGAATGTTTCATTAATATTAATAAATGACAGCTGCATTATCTTTTCTATGACCTTCAACTTGTTTTTAATCTATGTACTCTTAGCTCACTTCAAAATCAATTTGAATTGATTTAACAAGTAAGAACCTTGACATACATTTTGAAAGATTTTAAGTACTATTTCATAAGGTACATATTAAACTTGCTGAATAGCTCTCAAAGAACTTTAGCCTGAGGATAGGATTTTACAGAGAAGAAAATTAAGAGTATCAGTAAATATATATTCTTTCACTTAGGCTGATTTTATTTTAAATATCTGTTGAAAAAGATTTTCTCAATCCAGTGCACATGTGATTCAATGGAACTTTTGGAATCTGCAGTAACATTTCTAGGCCACTAGGGTATCATTCAGCAAATTACTACTTTCACACACTAAATAGTAATTTAATGGCCTGAAAAGATCATACACGGAAAAAGGCAATTGTTTAGCCCCTGCCTGCAGGGAAAACCACACCTATGACAAAAATTATTGATACTTATCTAAATCAGTAGCAGTAAAGGTAGTGTTTTGCAAACTTTACTATAGGAAATATTTAGTTAAATGTCAAAAGTAAACATTTTCGGCAAATACTTTAATTTAAGGATATGCCAGAATGATAACCAACATGCTTCCTCAAATAACCTTAAAGTTAATTAGGCCAGACAAACAAACAATAGGTCCTAATTATAAGGCTCAAATCAAGAAATAAAAGGAAAACATTGTGTTCTGTAAGAGGCTTATGAGAGATGCCAGAGAGGATTCAGAAGTGACTACCTGAATAATCATGAAAACTCAATGCAGTAAGTCATACATTGTCAAAGCAATTCTTAGAGAGCACTGCTAACACGTCTTGTTATTTTAACGGAAAAGAAGAACAATTTAGGGTGAGGTTAATCAAGTTTTTCAAAGGGAACCAAAATCAGAAATAGCTATTTACCATTACCAGAAAAGGGGGAGAGGATGTTGGCAATGAAAAGGAAGGAAACGAGAAATGTAGATTTCAATGAGATTAGGGAACCCTTGGAGTGCCTCTTGAGATGGCTGATGAAACACAACTGTTCTGGAAAGATGAACATTTGTTAAATGAATGACTATAAAGAGAACATTTTTTAGACACCAAAGAAGTAGAAAACGTAAGTACAATTACGTAAGAAGTGGAAGTACTACTACTTAAAAATAAAAGATGGGCCAAGTCATCAAAGAATGAATGAAGGAAGTTTCACCAAGATATATTTAATTCACACCATATTAATTAAAAGTGAATCAAGTTAATTTTTTAAGTTTAGGGTTGAGATATATTATGGGACATATAGAACAGTTAATACTTGATACTATGAATTTTTTTATGGCCAGCAAATGAATGTTTAACTTTCCTGAAAATTAACAAATTATCTTAACTTTAGCAAAACCATTTACTTGTTAAAGGCAATGTACAAACTACAAATGCTAGGATATCTTGCAATTCTTGAATAATTAGAGGAAACAAAAATACAAACAATGCTAAATTACAATTCCACCACAAATTTATATATTATTGTTAGGAATTTGCGGCATTTCATATGAGACCATCAAACTATTGCCTAATGGAAAGCCTTAAGCATTTGCAATTAACATGAATTTTGCCGATAAACAGTTTGTCTTCCCTGGAAAAATCTTTTATTTGCTTGCAGAAATTTCCTCTAAGATCTTATTTACATCAATATATTATTTAGCAACATACATATAATAAATATCAGTCCATCCTGGTCTAATTCATCATATAGCAACGGAAAACAAATCTGCCTAGTACTTTTTCTATGTCATGTATTGAGGTAAATACTTTATATATATTATCTCTATTAATCATCATAACAACAGTATTTGGTAGCTTGTATTTCTAAATACGTATATGTACAATATGCACCTATATATATAATTCTTTCTATCAGTACTTAATTAAAAGAAATTTTTCCACTACTTTGATCGAATTACTTTCATTGTACTTCTTTAATATTAATTGTAATAGCTAATGCATACTAATATATTTTACGAGCATGAAGCAGTTTCACTGGGAATAATATCACCTAGGCTGTCTTTTTATAAATAGATACTATATATGTATATATATACACACACACACATATATATACCTGAGTCATAGGGGTTATGGTAATTTAATATTTTATTTTGTATGCTTTTTAGTATTTTCTGCATCTTATATAATAAGTAGTATTACTTCTTGTAATATTGTGATTTATAACAAGAAATATATATTTGGTCTTTGTCCTCATTTCTGGCACAGAGCTCCTAAAAACTTTTGAATTTCCTAAGTGATGAGAGAGAGAAATGTGTCATTTGTTATGTTAAAGAGATGACTTTTGGAAAGCCGTTAAGTATGGGGGCTGGTTGCCAGTGGACCCAATGGTGTGATTAGAGGGTTGGAAATTTCAGCCCCACCCCTCAATCTCAGGAGAGGTGAGAGGGGCTAGAAGTTGAATCAGCTGCCAATGGCCAATGTGTTAATCAATCACACCCATGTGATGAAGCCTCCATAAAAACCCAAAGAATGGAGTTCAGAAAGCTTCCAGGTTGGTGAACAGGTGGAGGTTCTAGGAGAGTGGCTCACTTAGAGAAGGCATGGAAGCTCCGTGCCCTTTCCCCATATCTTGCTCTATGCATCTCTTCCATCTGGCTGTTCCTGAGTTATATCCTTTTATAATAAACCAGTAATCTAATAAGAAAAATGTTTCTTTGAGTTCTGTGAGCTGCTCTAGCAAATTAATCAAAACCAAGAAAGGAGGGGCTTGTGGGAACCTCCAATCTGTAGCCAGTGGGTCAAAAAGCACAGGTAACAGGGGTAGGGGAAGTGGAGGAGGCCAGTCTTGTCAGGACTGAACCCTTAACCTGTGGGATCTGATGCTATCTCCTAGTAGATAGTGTCAGAATTGAGTTGGATCATAGGACACTCAGCTGGTGTCTGGAGCAGTGCTCGTTGTTGATGTGGGGGAAACTTGCCCTCTGACACATTGGAATTGGGTCCAAGAACCCAAAAGACATAATTATAGAGAATAATTAATGAATATTACAGAATCAATCTATAATATGACATAAATACATGCTGGATAACCATGCCCTAACAGCAAAATTGACAAAATGCAAACTTGAATGGAATGGGTCGTTTTGGGGAAAGGTGACCTGACAATACATTTAAAAGGCAGTCTTTAGCTGGTGCCATTAGCAGCTACAATCACAAATATCTGACTGTGGGACTATTGGACACAGGTTTTTATAATTAACCTAATGCAGTCATGCAATCATCTTCACTAAATACTAAAAACAAAATTCCTCTATGGCCAAATGCTGGAAAAATTTTCAAAAGTTCACTTCCACCCCATCTAAGCTCTACTCAGGGAGGTTCTTGTTTTTAGAATTAGCTCTTAAGATAAAATTGTTTGGCTCCCCTATTGATCATTCTTTCTCTGTAGTCATTTGTCCAAGTCTAAATAAAACACCTAGTTATTAATAAAGTTCAAACAGTTCGTAGTCTCCTCTCATGGCCTCTGTCCAACCCTTTCTGTTTGAATCAGTTTGTTATCAATTCTTCTCTTTAGTCTGTAATGATCTGTTCTTGGTCCATCCTTTTCATAATTCATTCTTAGAGAGATTCATCCCTCCAGCACTGGCTGTCTGGTCCCTACATTTCTTCTCCCCTAAACAAATTGCTTTTAAGTAAAATCATATTTTATGAAGACTAACAAATAGTTTATATACTAATGATTTATAAAAACTAAACCAAAATTTCATTGTCACAGCTTTTCGCGTATATACATGGACACACTATCCTTAGCGATATGGGGTGGGTGATATCATCATACTGATTGATTTATATGAGTGTTTAAAATGTGAAGATCATTGATATGTTTATAAATAAGTAAATGTAGGAAGACATTTTATAGAATCTGATAAAGTGATTCTAAATTCAGTTTTAGTTTTAAGTAAGAATATTAAATAACAGTTAAAATAATAATACATAATGAGGAAAGAAACATCAACGTCTGCCAGGTCATACAATATTTTCTAAAGAAACAATGATTAAAACAGTAGATGTAGGCTATGTCCAGATGAAATACTAGAAAAATATCTATGTTCCAGAAATAAAAATGCTACATTTAATAATTTAATCTGTAACAAAGGAAATGTAGACCCATAATTCACACATTAGAGGAAAACAAATCTCTATTGAATTAAAGTTAAAAGGAAAAGAATGCATATGTGACTCCACAAATATTTTTAAATTAATGCAGGTATGCCTTGTTATTTGCATTCTCACTATCTTAATATTCACTAAGATGACAACATATTTTGTTCAAACTCACCATCAGAATATAAAACTGGTTACAATGAACTGGCTAGCACGTGCCAGTTAAAAGTGCTTCAGCGGTGCATTTTTGGTAAGATAACATATAGTAAGGCAGTTGTATTTCAGCTGTTTGCCCAAAAGGGCCATGTTCTCCCAGGCAAATCCAGGACATTTACTTTTTTACTTACCCTTCTCACTGCCACATGTCACCAAACAGCAGCAGAAACTGCAGCCTCCATTTTCTCTCTCTTGCCACCAAAACTCACTCAGGTCTCTCTTCATTTGGTCAATGACCACTTTAAATAAACAAACAAACAAACAAACTGGTGTTTACTTATTTTGCTAAGTGCTATTTGAATTAGTCATATTTCTTTAGCATTTTTTCTTTTTATCTCCATTACAGTATATGTTCATTGTAGAGCTAAAGAAAACTATTTCATATATGCACACATATTGCCTCAAATCTGTTTTAGTAAAAAGGTAACTGGTGTTTTAAAGACCTTAGATGACACTTTTTGATTTTTTAAAATAAATTGTAATGTTTCACTAACTGATATTATCCACTCCCTTCTCTCTGCCAAATACCTGACAATTACATTCATATCAGTGTTACCCTTATGTAGGTCCTTCTCCTGCTTCCTTTGGGCGACTTTAAATAATACACCTAAGAATAGATTGATTTCTACATCAATTTTTCACTAATAAAACCCTACTTTGTAAAATAAGACTCAATACTCCACTCTTTTCCTACATCTTCCCCAGTTCTCAAAACTTTTATTTTCTCTAATCTAGTCCCTATATTCTTAAAAATTTCTCTTCCACAGATTAGATTTCTCTGGCTCCATATGAATCCGGTTTTTCTCCTCTTGATGACATCAATCATAGCGGGACTTTCCTTCATTGCTAGTCAGAGTTGGAACCACTGCCTCCTTAAAGAAACGTCTTGCTTTTTCTTGGTACGTCTCATTTTGTTTGAATGATTGTTTCCATAATTTAGTAAAAGTGTACAGAAGGCAAATTTACGAAAGCCTTGCATATCTAAATTAATCTGTATATTATTACGACAAATGAATAACAAAACTCTAGATTGAAAATGGTTTTTCTTTCACCATTTTGATGGGATCACCGCATTGTTGTCGCTATACTGTACAGCTGCTAAAACCGAGGGAATATCAACCTTCTCTTTTGCTTCTTGTTTCTTACTACAAACTTTTAGATCTCCTTTCTTTGGATACTCTGACGTTTCATATTAAGGGATCTAAGCGTGAGGCTCTTTCTTCTCATTTTTCTGGGCCCTTGGTAGGATCTTTCAATTTGAAGATTTATGTCTTCAGCTCTGATAAAATCTTTTTTAATATTTCTTGATCTATTGTAGTTTAATTTTACTCTTCTCTTTTTGGGGACTTTTAGTCACCAGCTATTAAACTTCTCAGATTGGTCATGTACCCTACGGTTTTTGATATTTTCTCTTTGTGTTTTTGAATTATTTTCCAGAGAAGTCCTTCCATTTCTTTCCAGACTTTCGATTTAGAAAATATTCTAGCAATTATATTCATAATATCTAGGCATTTTTTTGTTATGTTTTATCTTTTTTAAAGCTTTCTTGTATTGGTACTCTGGATGTGGTATCTTTGTGAATTTATTTGTGTATTTTCAGACTATTTATAAACACTTGATTGTTTCAGTTAAGTTTGATTTTCATTATTCAAGATGCTAGATGCCAGCAAGCCTGTCTAATGTTTAAAAAATAAAGTCAATCAAAATTTGGTAATCAAAATTGCCACTCGATAGAATGTATTGATTTGCCGTAAACCACTTCTTGGCAGTACATCTCCACTATACCTTTTAATCAGTTACTTCCTAATGACACTGATTGTGAAAATGTAATGGAGAGTGGTGACAGTCAGGTAAATCCACCACCCTCAAAGTCAGAAACTCTGGGGAAGGAATATAAAAGTATCTTTTTTGATGGTTACAGAAAGATTGATGAAGATAAAGCTGCTTCTTAGAGGGAAAAAATGTAGTAGATAAATTAGCTGAGGAATTCTTTTTTTGAACAAATTATACATGAGATGTTATCACTCGGTGTTTTTGTCCCTGTCTTTTCTCCAGGAAGACTCTCCATTATCCTCAATTTCAGTTGGTTCTGATCACCAGAGGTATGTGCCTCAATTTCATACTGATTATTCATAACTTGGACCGATTTACTCAGCTGCACCTATGAACACAGGTAACAAGATCATTAATTTCCGAGGAGAAGAGCAAAAGGTATGGACACATATCACCATTTCAAAGTCTGCTGGATCATGTCAGGTAGTGTATTTATTTTCTAAAAACAAGCACATTATCTGATAAGCCACTAAATAAGTCTGCTTACAGAAACATGAGAAAATCCTTTTCAGAGCTGTTTTTATTAATGGGGACAGTAATATGATTACTATAAAACTTTGAACATTGTTAAGGAATTCAAGTTACATCTTATGTTCACCAAGAAGCTAATGTGGAACACTTATCTTCAAAAGTAAAGATGCATTGAAACTTCAGGGATGAAGATGGAGTGGGAAGAAGTTATTGTTGCCTTAGCAGAATTATTTGAATTTGTAGGGAGGCAATTTCATTGCTAAAATAACTGTCTTACAGGTCTAAAGTAAGTGAAATTCTACCATTACTGTAATTTTTTCTTTTAGTTAAAGATACAGTTTTCAAATTGAATTCTGAAAAATTCTATGGTTCTTCATATTGCCTGGGCGTACACTGTAGATGGGAATAGAGGCACCGGTCGTTATTGGTTATGTAGGAATTGGTCTCCTGTACTCATCTGTGTTTCGATTGCTGGCTTTGCTTCTTTTTTTCTGGTTTATATAGTAAAGTTTCACGTAAGGGTCTATTTAATCACTGACAAAAGAAAAAGGAGAAAGTATAGGAGGAGGAGTAAAAGAAAGAAAACAGAAGGTGGACAAGCAGAAGACAGAAGATTAAGAGAATTCTGCTGCTTAAAATAGTGGTTGGAAACCAGTAGGTTAGGACTTGGAAGAATTTTTTAATTTAGTTAATGTTTTCCTGAGAATGTATTATTTATCATTATATGTAGTCAAGAAAATGCAAAGATTAGTATAGAAAGTCAACAGTCTACTCTCTCCCTGATTCCTTCTAATTCCTACCCTCTTGAGGCAATGAGGGTGGTATGAATCCTTCACACATTTCCAGATACCAGCCTAGTATGCATCTGTCAATCTTTTTCCATACTTATACAAACATAAACAAATAGATAGACTTTAAAAAGAACCCTAGAGAGGTAAACTATTAATAAATCACTGTTTTATTAAGAGTTTTGCTTCTTGGCCCCATACTCTAATCTAAATGGAATGATCGAGCTCTTTCCAAAGTCACACCTAAAATAAAGCAATTTCATTTAATAAAGTCCAAAAATAGAGGCAGAAAGGGCCTGGCCCACTGGCATAGTGGTTAAATTTGCACACTCTGCCTTGGGAGCTGGGGTTTGCAGGGTTGGATCCCTAATGGGGGCCTAGTGCCACTCCTCAAGCCATGCTGTGGTGGCATCCTACATAAAATAGAGGACGGTTGGCACAGATGTTTGCTCAGTGACAATCTTTCTCAAGCAAAGAGAGGGTTCAGGGACAATCTTCCTCACAAAAAACAAAAACAAAAAACAAAAATGGAGGCTGATGGCCCACAGAGGTAACCAGTTTTCCACCTTTGGGTCTTTAATGCTTAATTAAGATGTATATTTGGAGATTGTAGTGAAAAAAATTACTTATTTTACAATCTGATGTTTATAATTCTTTGTTGAGAAGATATATTTCTTCTGTTCACTGTTTTGTTATCCCAATTATCAAAGATTTGTAAGAAACTAAGGTGGGTTGTATTCATTCTAAATATTGAAAATATTTCCTAAGGAGATTCTTTCATTTTGGATATAAAAAGTTCCATTTCTTTCTTCTTAGAGTATTGTAGATACCAGATATTCTAGAAAGCACAAAACATGTATTCTGGTCTATGTTCTTGAAAGCTGTCACTATAGATATTGTTAGTAATTAGATATTCAGAACATAGTATATCTACTTGATGTTCCCATATGTTCTCTTTTTTTAAAGTCCCATATGCTCCTGATTAACACTCTGTTGTCATATCCACGCCAGAGGGAAAACAATTCTAGTAAACTTTTAAACCAATTATCTGACCTATTGTTTTCTATGGTATTAATGGAAAAGTGGACAAAAGAAAGGGGAGTGTTCCTTTAGCACAGGAAAAAGGCTTGGCCTGTGCTTGACAGCAATGAATTTGGAGAGCTTGGATCATGAGGACACACACATAAATTCCCTCTCATTTCCTCTCAGTCTCTCTCTCTCTCTCTCTCTCTCTCTCTCACACACACACACACACACAAACACATACAACCCAACATATGCTATGTCACAAGTCTTTCCACTTTGAAGTAATCAAAATGTATCTTCTAAAACTTACTTTCCTTCATTTTCTTTTGTTTTGTGTACAAGATACTAGTGAGCTTGAATCCTTCTTCACTGTTATGTGCTATCATGCAGAATTGATTCCAGGTGGGAAATTTCTTAACTGCAAGGGTGCATGTTCTCTAGTGAAGAATTCTCCCCTTCAGACATTCTTCAAGAGGCTTTTTAAAATTATCTTGTTGAATTAACTGATACCTACGTATATCTAAAGAATACGTAATGGCTTTAATAATGTGCATCTCAGGATAGATTTAAATAAAGACTGATAATTATTGTGAGAATCTACCCAAACGTTTTCTAAAAACTTTCTTGTTTCAAACAAATGCAACTTTTGACTTTTAGGTTAAATGGCTATTTTTCTTTTATTTTTCATTTTCAATTTCTTGGCTTGACAATGTATACTAATGATGTTTCTCTGTCTCGCCAGGCCTCAGAGGAAATGTTGATAGTGATTCGCAGCCTTTAATGTTGATTCATGATAGGTGCATATATTGAGTAAGACCTCTTCCCCCAGCTCATCTTTGCTCTAAAGTTTAATATTATAATTTAATAAAAATGGCTTTGCAGCTGTGAACACTATCCCAGTAAAGAGATATATGTATTTCAAAGCTGGTTCAGGTTCAAAGTTAAAACAAGAATTTTTTTCCTATTGCCATGTCCGTCTTTCCCTACCAAGGGAAATCACCTCTTCAAAGGAAAAGACAGTAAATCTCTAAATCTCCATATTTACTCAAGTCCTGAGAATCTGCAGGGCAAAAGCTGCCAAGTCTATAGATTTACAATGTTTTATGATAATGATTTCCTCCAAAGGCTCACCCGAGATGAAAAGATAAATTAATTTATCCACTTCCAACCACTAGTGAAAGTTTAGTCTCCATTCCAAAAGCTGCCTTCAGAGCAGCTCCTGCACTATATAATTCATCAGCAGTGATTAAAATTTAAGAGCCTCTGGATATGCCCATCTTGCACTGGGCCTATCAAGTGGAAAGCATTGTAAAAAAGATGAGTTTCAAGCTGAAGAGAACCTTATGACTTTTTTTCTGACCTTGGGATACTGCTACTATTGTTAAGGATAATAACAACCAGTTTCTTGCCACAGACTCTGCCAGGTGCTTTTTATACATAAGTCTCATTACATTCCTCCCAACATCTCTGTGAAGGAGATTCTATGAACTATGAGGACCAAAGAAGTGAAAGGTCTTGCCAGAAATCACATATTGTAACCAAAAGAACCAGCTATGAGCCCAGATTAGTCTGAAACCATGCCTATAAGCAAGGCCTCCAATATGCATTAGGGGCGAGATGGCAGTTGCTGAGTTAGATTTGGTTTTGTTTTCTACATAAAGATATTCCTTGAAAACTTCGATGTATTCTTCTACTTTCTATATTGATTGTTCCCTTTTTTTCTTAAATGAGTAAATTGGTGAGTTCCCTTCACAGCCTTTCCAATATTCTCTATCTTTATTTTTAACTTATTTTCTACTTATATCTTTCTTATATAAGAAAGTCATGTATTCTTACATAAGAAAATCATGACATCATCCATCTGACCTGGAACATGCTGTGATCAACAGAGCAATCAATGTTTTGAGTAACCATCATAAGACCTCCCCACCCCCCATTTTCCTTTTCACTCTCCTAACCACACAGACCTACCTTCTGTTGTTACTAGTAGCTGTCAGTTCCACTAAGTATTGTGTTCTATTGCCTTGATCATTATTGGAAAACTGCACCACAAATGACAGAAATTAGGAATACTTTAAAATTGAGGGCTTCATGTTTTGAATCAAATGCCTGGAAAATGGTGTCATCCACACATCTAAAATGCCTTAAGAAGCATTTTAAATCAAAAGTATAGTCACAGAAACAATGGTTATAAATAATGGTCATTACTGCAAATTAAATAGGCCTGAGACAATTTATTGACAGCCCTGACAAGATCCGTACACATCTATGCTAGTGGAGGTACCATGCACTATTTATGGGGAAAGAAAGGAAGAGTACGGACATATCACTCATTGAGTGCCACATCAGAAGTCTAGATCAGTTGTAAGGATTATAGAAAGTCAGGATTATATCTTCTACTACTCTGTGACCAAGGAGAATCACAATGACCAAAACCAATTTAGGTCAACTTTCCAAATCCATGCCCTGGCTGAGTTTAAACCCTACCATTTTCAAAACTTTAAAAAATAAAATCCGGTGAAAGTAGAATTAAAAGGAGTTTCATGTCCCTAGAGGGAGAGACTAAACTTCACCTTCAGGACAAAGAGATTTTTGTTTAAAAAAAATCCACCAGTGGGACATTTAGTTATATAAGTTTAAAGCATTTTTTTGAAAACTATAAAATCAACTTTAATGCTGATGTTAGATATCATATTTTGTAAATGAAAATTTCTGTGTGTAAAAAAGATCAAATTGCATCAGCTGGGCCCAGCTGATCACCTGTGGCTTGGACCTGTGGAGTGAGACATTTTCCAAACTCAGGTAAAGAATCCCAGGCTGCTTTGGGAATGTCTGAGGCCCTGGCATCTGCACTGGTAATCTCACAAAGAATATTCTTAGAAGTAATGGAGATCGATGGTCCTTCAGTAGTTCCCGAGGACGATAAGCACCAGCCGAAGGGAGCCAGAGCAAGAGCTGCAGGAAGATGGAGGGAGAAGCAAAGACTACACTTGTGAGAATACACGGGACACCCACTGGAAGTTACCGAGAAAGAACTATTGTTGATATCTATCAATCATATAGGAGATGGCTTAGAGCTCTTGTATAAGAGAGTGAAAATTGTATATAAACCCAACAAATTGGAAAATGCAAGACAAAATCTACCCTATAGACGCAAAAGATGAGCATGTAAATTAGAGAATTTGAGGACTGACATCTTTGTATTTTCCTTTCTAGTAAAAGAGAATGAGAAAAGTTTATAGAGAAACCATTTTTGTTGTTGTTGCTATTGGCATTGTTTGCTCCTAAGGGTAGACAATGTGTCTAAAAACTACTTGTGGGCTTTCTATATCACTTTAGCTGTATACTAGGAAACCCAGAGCCTCAGGGAAAAATTGAAAGAGAAATGCCGACTATATAGAGTATGTTGTGAATATCAGCACAGCTAATAAGTATCATAGTGAAACAATGGTATTAAATCTCGTTCCAGCACTCAAACTTATAGAAGTGTTCAAAAAGCTATCTGAGGGGAGAGCGGTAGGGAGTGGGGATAGGAGGGTGGGGGAATCTCTAGAACCAATTCAGATTTTTTTAGAGGACTTCCGTGTTGTGGCTCTCATGATTCCTATTCTTTCCAGCGTATCACTAGATAGACACCCACAGTCACCTATCACCATATGACTTCCTGGGGCTGTCCTTTAATTTTGTTTTTCAAGAAATAGTTAAGATTGAGAAATTAATAAAAATCTCAATCATATCTTACTAGCCAGTTTAATGGTTTAAGATGCTAGCCATACTTTGGTGATGTTACGGTTTTTGTCCTCTTATGTTTTATAATTTATTACAATCTGCTATGCCTTTGATATCCTAGTACTTATTTTTTAAATAAATAATGATAAAATATTTGGTTAGAGTATGTAGAGATATCACAAATTTACAATAGAATTCTCCTTTTAGTATTTTTGTTCTTTTAAGCTACTATAAATGAAGAGAAACATTTTCCTGGGCCAGCTTCCAATCTGGAATAACATTTGCATTCAGCTGTCATATTCCTCAGTCTCCATCTTACTGAATCAGATCTTTAGTCTTTCTTTGCCTTTTACTTTGACTCTTAAAAAGAACAGGCCAGTCATTTTGCAGAATGATCCTAAGTTTACTCGTGATTTGATTTCAGTTATGAATTTTGGGCGAGAATGTCATAAAATTGTTACCTTGTCTGTCTCAATGCATCATATTAGGAAGCTTATATGATGTTAATTTTATCTGTTACTGAAGATATTAACTTTTATGATTTTGATTCTACACTGCCACATATTTGTAGTAAGAAAAAACAAAATACCAATTTCACTTAAGAATGTCCTCAATGAAGCAGTAAAAATTAATTTTATTATATCTTGACCATGTGAGTACATGACTTTTAAATATTCTGTGTTACAAAATGGGAAGAATGCAAAAGCACATCTGCTATATACTTAAATATGATGGTGGTTGTGAAAAAAGTGCTTATGTGCCTTTTTTCTAATATAAAACATTTTCACATGAAATCCCAATTGACAGACAAACTACAGTCATTAATACACGGGTATTGGCTAGACATTTTCCAAGAAAAGCACTAAGGCTACCAGTTCAAGAAAAACAATTGACAATATTTGCTACCAATGATAATATTCAAATAAAAATTTGAATTTTGGAAAATTTGTGTCTGCCACCTTCAGTTTGAGATCTTTCCAATACGTAAAGGCTTTTTTGATGAGACTGTTAGAGATATTAACAAATATGAATTTTTGATATTTTATAGTTAAATGAACCATCATTTTGAACATCTGTATAATTCATCAAACCTATATTTTTAAATGACCAAAGCATGATATGACAAAATTGTGCATAAATAAAAGATCCATTCAAACATGCAAGATAGGCCAATAGAGTATCACATAGCGACTTATGAAAACTTCATTGATATGGTTTTAGATTCCATATTGCAGATGACCTTTATGAAACTACCATTGTTGAATTCTGGTGTAGTACTAAAGAATATCTACCATTATCTAAAACAGCAATTAAAACACCCCTTTATTTTCCAACCATGTATCTGTGTTAGTGAGTCTGGATTATTTTTTTTACACATTAAAACAAAACAACAGATCACGTTAATTTAAATGCAGTAGCAGATTCGAGAAGCTGGCTGAGGAACACCCAACCCAGGAAGGGCTGAGGGGTTTTCTTCTTCCAATCTGAGACCGCAAAGGAAGAACAGACTTATAGTCAGTGGTTTGGGAGAAGGGAGAAAGGAATGAGCAGATACAGGAAGACACACCAATTCTATCCTTTAAGTGTAAGCTGTTTCTACCAAACTCTTTTCTTCTTTCATTCTTATCAATTTTGAAGGCTGTGTCACACTCAGAATTTTTCACTATGCAGAGAAGGCATTTTTAGAAGAGTTAATCTAAACCTCCTATCTTCTCCATAATTTAAGTAAGACCTATCTTGGAATTCTCTGTAACAGACCATGAAAAATGAAGAGTAATCCAAATTTTCTGTGCTTCTACAGTACAATTTTTATTCCAACATTATAATTACTTAGTACACTGTTATCATTAGCTATATAGTGTCTTTTTACCTTTATGCTGTTACACAAGTACATAATGAGGATTTACAAGAAATCTTGAACATATACAAAATATATAAGAAAATTTTTAATATGCTTGGTGTGTCTGCATGTTTTTTTAAATTAGAAAATCAGCATATATTTAGTGCTTCCCAACTCTGAAATGGGCAATTTCTTAGAAACACAAACATGGGGAAGAATAACAACAAATGTAATCCCACCCTCTCCTGAAACATAATTAATGCCACCTCATGTGACAGAAATAACTAATGCCATCCAATAAAAAAAGAAGTGGAAAGTACTTGTCATTTCTTAACCATTATCTCCAGCTGTAGCTGCCTCTGGAAAGGAAAAATCTCATTATAATTTTAAAATTCAATTTTCATTTTATTTCTGTTTAATGACACTTGAATGAGAAAAAAGTATTCAAGAAACAAAAACCCAAGAAATAAAAAACAAAATCAAACATTTCAAAGATATTGTGTAACAGTGTATTTTCTCAAGATGTTCTTGTGAATGCTTGGTTCCATTAAAGAGACCAACAAAAAGTGGGAGGGGGAGAATTAGATTAGACAACTGGATAATAACCATAAGAGCACCCTTTTTAACAACTGCTGTTTATCTTGAAATCTAAAACAATATAATGGAATGTTTTTGTCCATAAAAGTCACTCAAGATCCAAAGTTATAAATGTCACAATTTGCATAAAAGCTCAACTTTAAAGATTTAGTACTGTGTACAAATGAAGACAAAAATAAGCACAAACATAAGAGTTGCATTTTAATATAGGTATCCATTATCTAATGTTTATATAATGGAAGCCAAATGACTTCATTATTATCTGTGCTATTACACTGAATACCAAATGAACTCATCATACAGGCATACTTCCTTTAAAAACTATTACAGCCCCATCAATGACAAGGGAAACATATATATGCAAACTTCTTTAGATGACTAATTTGATTTTTGTGTTAACTGCTAATGTATTATTAATCAACAGTTCATTATACTTTTAGATAACCTTAGTTTATTTGTGCTTTATTTGTACACAACACATTTCTGTAATCTCTTCCTCTATAAAATTTTATTCCTGTTTAAACAATATTATCCTTAGGTAATGAATACATATATGCAAAAATCAGATTAAAGAATATGGAGCCTGCTAAATTATTTGGTTATATCAAAATCTTAATATGTACAATCAGTTTGGCACAAAGTTGTTTGTCCTATTAACTCGCCATTTTCAAAATAAAATGATGGGGCTCTGGCTTTGATTCATATCAAAACAGCTCCCTGAACATACTGAGTTTATCTTTTCAGTTTTTATTATTCTGAATGGGTCTTATGGATGGAAATTTAATTTGCTTTGTACATAAAGTGTTGTTTTGATTTGCTAGGCCATACCCAAAATGAAATACTTAGAAGTATATTTAAGTGAGATGATATCTGAAAAAGAAATCAATAGTGAGTCAAACATTGTGAAGTTGTTTTTAAAAATCAGAATGAAAACACATCTTTACAAGCAGGTAAATGAAAGATGTTAATGCTTATGAGAAACAGCATATTTGTTATAAGAAAATCTAGAATTCAAACAACCTGGTGTTATTATGGAAAGACCAACTAGCAGTAAAGGAAATTGACAATGGTTTTTGATTCTTCATGAGGCAATCAGAGATAATTACTAGAATTCCACACATTTGTCTATAAGAATTATTCATTTAAAATCTCTGACTAATTTAGAATTTGTTTTGGTATTGTTTTGATGTATTATAAACTCTTAAGTCTTTCTAACAACATGAAAGATTACTGAAACATATAAGATTAGTCTTCTTAAATATGGTAATTTTAGCAATAAATTGCTTCACACCATCAACTTAGAGCAATGTTTCCCAAACCTTTACATGTCATTACACAGATGAGACATAAAAACATTTATTCAACATATTGAGTGACAGAGAGGGGTGCTCATGGACAATGGAAACAAGCTGAGGGACTTCGATCACTAATGGCTATGGCACGTGGAACTCATTCTCAGCACCAGCTAGAAAATTCTGCCATAGAAATAGACTTGATATCATATAAAGTCACTCTTACATTGCATCAAGAGACAAATGACATATTAGTTAAATGTACTTCCATAAGAAATTACAGAGTGGAGTCAAATGAATGCATCTTATGAAAACATTTTAATAGATACCAGCTTATATTTACGTAATGCTTGATAAAAGTAGGCACTGCTCCAAGATCTTTATTTGTATTAAATCATTTAATGCTTATTATAACCCTATGAGTTTGGAGCTATTATCTCCATTCTATAGGCAAGGAAACTAGAGCCTAGAGAATTAATTTGTCCATGAGCACATGGCTAAAAGTGAGGCAGGGTTTCAAACCCAGACAGCCTGATTCCAGAACTTAAATTCCTTACCATTGGCCTTCTTGTTATTTTTTAATTCCCCAATAAGAAGAGTCAAAGTTAATATCAAGTAATTTATAATCTTTTGAATTCTAAAGGGTATCTTAAAAGATTTGTTCACCTGAAAATTTACAAAATATATTTATATACATAACCTTTAATTCTCCTCTTGCTACAGGAAAACAAGCACATCCTTAATTAACCAAAAGAAAATAATATTGATCCGATACTTAATATAAGAAAAAAATTGACTTACTAAAATTGGTTTCTCATATTCCTAACTGATAATCATTGTCCACTTATACAATGTTTATACAATTATTTTTCTGTAGGTTTTACAAACTATACTTGTTCCTACATAAAGTTTTATTTTTATAAGAACGATATTATAAATAGAATATTGGAGAGTACTTTTTCTTAAATTTGGTATCATATTCTATTGGAACTATATATTTTTACAAGCTAGTCAGCCATTCACTATATTCTAAACATTTTCTTATATAAAATGTACTTTTATGGGGATGCTCCTGGCAAGACTATGAATGTAACAGATGTTTCAAAAGTTCAGTTAAAATAATCCCAACATTTAGCAGTATTTTCAGTAAAAACTTCTCGCAATTATTATTTATTTTGCAACTAGCAAGGATTAGAATAGGTAGAATGTTTGGCGGTGAACCTTGTTCTATTTTTAACAGCTTCTCTCCTCCCAAATATAGCCTTAACAAGGATATACATATTTCAGTTTGAAGCAAGGTGATTTCCCTATGGTTAAGCCCTAATCATTGTAAACTTCTGCCTAATATTCAGCAGTCAAGAAAAGGTATTTTTTTCTCCTCTGGGAAGATAGACTTTTATGTACCTCATTCATGGAATTTGATTTCATGTATGGATTATCCACTCAAAATAATAAATAAATGCCTTGTTGACTCAGAAAAAATAAAACAAATCTGAAAGAAATAAATCTACATTCTAACAAGTTTACCGCTATACCCCACCAAATCATTGGCAGCACTGATGTCTACAGATTGTTTTGAAAGTCTTGGATGCCACCAGATGGTGCTCTTACAGAGCCAAACAAAGTGCTCACTATGAAAAAAAAAAAGTAATAACTTTTTAGACGAGTGAAGTCATTATGCTTCTCTCATATATTCAGAATCCTGTGATGTCCAATAATCTATGACTGAAATCATACTTCAGAGCCTGCAAATTTTGGACACTAATGAATTTTTAAAACTGTAGTGAAAATATACTTAAAAAATTAAAATGGCAAAAAATTGAACATATAATTGGTTTTAAATTAGCTGTACTCTTGAGAAAGAGACATAAATTTCTCTAGATAGCCTGATCAACAGTAAGAGCTCAAAATGTTAAATATTATTGTTATTGTTAAAAGTAGTATTAACTAATATGTGTATAGCAATTTATCATAATGTTAAATTTACCAGATGCGCACTAGAAACTATGCCACATATGCATATATGTGCATATATCTAAAAGAATATTTATTGTTAGAAACAAAATTCATACTATGTAGACTTGAAATGCATTCATCGTAAATAAGAACTACCAAAACATTGAGTTGCTGTGTTCACCTAAAACATTGTTTGATGACAACAGTATATCTAGTTGAAACAGGGACATAAACTTGAGGAAAATATATATGATTGGGAAAAAAATAGAAATCCTTTGATTATTTACTAACCTGAAGCACAGAGAAACATAAGAGGCGTAAGATTTGTTAGGCATCCCTCTTTTAAGATCCAGGATGAGAGTGTCACCATATTTTCTTTCAAAACCAACCTTACTATTGGTACTTTCCCCGAAAAAATTTCAAAATCAGTACATGCACTATCTTTGCCTTAACAAGTTTCACAGATTCCTTCCTCCGACAATTTATCTTTGAGTTTTGTGTAACACCTCGCATCCATAAAACAGTAAAGATGGAGGCCAGCCCTTAACAACTGCCTGTGTTTACATTCTGCCTCGTCCACATAACTGTGAGATCTTAGGCGAGCTTTTAAATCTCTCTAAGCCTTAGATTTCTCCTCTATTAGATGGCATAATTAGATAGTACCTGTGTTATAGTGTTATTGTTTTTATTTTTGCTTGAATATTAAATGAATGGGTGCACACACACGTATATGTATGTATCTTGAACAGTGTTTAGCATATAATCTGTGGTTTTAAATGTTAGCTATCATCATCATCATTATGGTTGCTGTTATTAAGGGGTGCATGACAAAACAATAAAATAAGGACAATTTTTAGTTTAAGGAATTCTGTCATTGTCATTATAGCGTTTGAACAACAGAAGTAAATATCTTATTAATATCAGATAAGTAAATATCATGATAATATGAGATAGAAGTTTTGTTTCATTTTTTATATTTTTATGCAAAAGGGTTATGAGCTCTCATAGAAGACTTAATATCTTAGAATATAGAAGAAAACGTGAATGTACATTCCCACCATCTCCTTTAAATTCATTTTCATGTCCAGAGATAATTACAGTTACCATTTTTAATGTTATTTTTAATGGTCTTTCTTGGAAGACTAAAAAATTGGCAGGCCTTCTGGTTCATGAAAACCAAAAGTTTGAGGATCTCTAATAGATTCTGCCCTTAAACATAGGCAGCGCTGCTCTTTGTCTTTTCTAGACTAATAATAAATCTTTTAATATTAGCTAGTTAAGGGGAGCTCATATTTTCCTTTAACACATGCCACTATCTGCCCACTATTTTTTCAGGAATTCTCTTACATTCAGTCCAAAATGTTTATTGGCGTTAACCATCTCTCTCTTTATTCCTGATTTTAGATAGATGATAGATATCCCAATGCTATGCTATATACATATTATAAATCACCCAAGAACAAGCAAAATTCAAACCATTGAAATAAATTGTTAGGAATATTAAAATTTTATTTATACAATGTTTGTTTAAAGTTATATCCTAGATGCAAATATTACTACATTTCCTCAAGATCTCAGTTTCTTTGTGTTTTTTAACAGTGTCAGTAGGAAAAAAATGTAATTAGCAAATACCCCTTCATTTGCTGACAATAAACTCAAAGATAGCCTTTCTTTAAATTGCAATCTCCCTCCTAAAAGATATTTGCTAAAATGTCACTGTCTGGGTAGTTAAACGTTACAGAAAAGCCTAGAGCTTTATTAAAGCCTATAGTTTTAAACCTCTTTTCTTATCCAAAGTATTAACAAAATGGTTAAGAATTAGAGTAAGTGACTAGCTTGTATTTTTTCTTCCTATTTATTTATTTATTTATTGGTTTTCTCCGGTGGAGGTGATAATAAGCAAATGGCAGGAAGCCAGAGATGTGTTAATGTGAAGGAAATAGGAGATGCTAATGCCCAAATGGTAAAGAAAAAGAGGTAAATAAATAAATGATAAATAAAAAGATGGTGAATAAACAGTACCTAAAAAATTGGAATATGTGCAAATACAGAATGAAACAGCATTTTAATATACAGAAATTAGGATATTATGGAGCTTTAACTATTAAAAACAATTAGTCTATGAATTTTGTGTTGTAATAAGCTAAATTACAAAGCTTCCCAAAACATTCCTCCCTTCTGCTCGTATTGTTGTCCTTTATTTTCCTAAAAGATGGTCCCTGATTTGAGGTTTCACTCTAGTTTTCTCTTCCCCCATGTCGCCTTCCTATGTTTATCTTCCCCCCAACCCTTCTGTGTGTAAACTATAGTCCATCTTTTCAATGAAGAATTCCTTAATTATCCCAACCATCTATCCTCCACTCTTTTGAATAGTTACAGCATCTACACGTATACAATACAAATTCTTTTCTTTGCTGTTACTTCAGGTCTGTCAGTATTTGCTTCCCAGAACACCCATCACTTAAGGACAGGAGACATGATTATACTGTTTCCTCATCTACACCTCGCTGCCCTCCCCCGCCCGGACTATTCAGTGAAGGCTAGATAGTAGATAAGTTAAAATGCATACCATGATGGACCTCAGTATCATAGACACTGATTTTATATATGTCTCAATATGTTCAAGATATTTTACCACCCAAACTTCAGGAGCTATACGGACATAGGGGGAAAATTATATTAGGTCTCTCCAAATAATTGGTAAAGAAGATAACTTGCTCATGTTATTTTGTAGTTAATTTTGACAACTGTTAAACTGGATTCAGCCTTTAAAAATTTTTTCTCCTTAATGAGGCATGTATTAGAAGCTACAAAGATGAACCTAAAATCACATGATTGCCAGTTTGGGTGAGCCCTGCTGGAGGATATCTCAAGGTTCCCACTGAATTGCTTCATTTGCCTCAGGACACTGTATATTCTGCTGGAACAGGAAGCTGTTGCTCCAACTTGCAAGCATCAAAAATTCAGACTCATTAGTCTTTCTGGAACATGATTAAGAAAGATTGGACTAGTAGGAGAATGGAAGCACAAATGAAGAAAAGGACATATTTTTCTCTTCCCCTCAGGAAGTCCCTTTCCTCTTGAAACCTCCAAACTCCCACACATACCATCTCCTCCAACACTGACACTACTATCACCACTGCCATGAGCAATGTCTCTGTTGCTTGAGCTGAGATGTTATTCTTCAGACTAGGAACCTCGAGTTTCTAGATAACAGAAGAGACAGGATGTGTAGTAAATGTTGGAAATCCATTCCCATCCAAAATGTATCTGTCTTTCTTTGTGATGCAAAGTACAGACTCTAAGTCATTATGGATTTGCTTTGCTTGTTGTAAATTAGAGAAAAAAATCATTACTAAATATTAATATACTGAATTTTCTAACTAGACTTCCTTATCTCACACATTTGTGTTGCTCATTGTGTTTTCTTCTGAAATCATTTTAAAAATATATTCTAAGTAGTCTAGGACCTATTCCTCAAATCTCTTAATGGTCAGATTGAATGTTACGGACTGTTTAGAATATAATAACTATCTTATACTTTATATTATTTTTTCATTATTTAAGCAAAAAATGTAGTATGTCTTTTACTTAGTTTGCTGATTATTCTCCCTTCAAATTTCTTCAATGAAGACATAATTTCCTCTTACAGCACTGACTATATATCCAAAGTCATCAGGAAAACAAAATAAATTAAAGCATATGATCTATTTAAGTCATTCCTATAATTAGGTTCAAAAATATTAGACAATGCATTTTGTTCTGGAATTAGTCAATCAATTGAACCAACGAGTATGTGTCAATAGGGCTAACAGAAGGCAAAACGAGGCTGCTTTGAAAGTTCTTCACGGGTCCACATATTTTTCCCATTTTTTTCTTCATGTCTCTTTGTACCCACATCAATAACTTGGCACACTTGACTGTTGCAAGTCTTTTGTTAAGTCCATATTTCTTCAAAAAGTGTTAACATCAAATCACATATTAGGCAATCTAGTAGGATCTAAGAGAGAATGCCAAATGAGTTAAACCTAGTCCTTTTCCCCATGTATTTTCTCCTTAACTTTGTGGAGTAAAACGCATTACACAAACACAAACATACACACTCACACAAAAACACATTGGAAAATACTCACAAGTTAGCATCAGGAAAGCAAACATAAGCTTTTAATGTTTCATGGAAGGAGAGTTATTTCTGACTGGAATTATTTGCTAGATTGCATATACTTTGTGTATATTCCTGCATCATTTTGAAAGTGGTTTTTTTATAAATTGAATAATTTGAATTTTAGTAATGCATATTTGCAGAGATTAGTAATAAATCAATGTTTAGCTAGAAAATTATTTTCTGGTAGAAAATTTAAAAGGTTCATATACCGCAAATAGGTCTGTTTTGCTGTTTGATGAAAAGACGTTCACACCAGTTTATTGTCAACTGGGGAAAGTCAAATGGTAACCATAGAAGGTCCCCAAAGTTTGATATTATTTCAAATGTGTAGTTTCAGAAACTTTATTTTTTCTAAAAGATCAGAAAATATTTTTCTCAAAGGAACAAATTAATACACTCATACAGACTGATACATAGGCAAAAAAAGATGTAAATATAAGTCATAACAATATTTATTATTGCATCACTTTCCACCATTTAATCCTGGGTTTTACCTATTTCCAAGGAGATTTCTGTCTTTGTACACAACCTTTCCAGCTCCCCCAACTTACAAGGCAGATAGCTTGCATCCTGAAATTTTGTGATGGATGCTCAGAAAATTAGGGTGAAGAGACTGAACTAGAAAATCAGGGTTGAATGTTTTATTAGAAACAAACCAGATTTATTTACAAGAGTGAAGAACTACTTAGGCTAAATGAATGAGGAAAAGAGAAAAATCAGGACCTTGTAATCTTAAAGTTTGGAGAGAGATTTTGACAATACTGAGAGTAACAGGTGAAGAAAAAGACTGGGGCATATCGAGGTTTGGAAAGTTTTATACCATGATTTAGATGGTCCCTAATGTCCTTTGAGAAATGCAAGCAAGTGATCGGAAAAATCAGAAGTATTTATATGACCTTGGATGGCAGGGCTGTACTTCTTTTAATGTTCTTCTGTAATATCAAGTTTATGCTAGACACTAGCCCCGTAGGATCCGGATATTACTATGATTACATATAAAAATTAGTGCAATTTATAATGTAATTTATGCATCTCAAGTTGAACTGATAATTACACTCCCTGACCAACAAGTTCTTTCCTAGATAAATGGCACTATAGTGGTAGCAAATTATCCAGAAGTATGCCTTTGGAATTTTAAAAAATGATAGTTGATATTATAAGCTGTATCAGGATTCTCCTTTATTTCTTCTTACTTTAAGCACAGAAATTTAGTAAACTTCAGAATTTAATAGTTTTGCTATGAACTATACTACCACCCCATTACTCTTTGGATTGCCAAATATTTCATATGCACCTTTATCAAAATAATTTATTGAAGAAATAGCTAAAGTATTAAACACTCACTTTACGGATAGAAGAAACTGAGAAAACGAATATTATTGTTTTTCCTAACCTGCTATGATACTTGCAGACTACAAAACATAGCCATCTGATTTTTAAAATTATTTTCCTCCTCAGTTAAAAATATGAATAAAGGGCATTGCCCTTCAAAGGCACCATTTCCGGTCCCCTTAGATACTCTGACAGTTGTGAGAATTAGATTCTTTGGTGATACCTGAGCCTATTTTCTAAGGTCATAAAGACTCTAAATAAACGCACAAACACTTAGATCTATGCACAAGTCTATTCAATCTCAATTAAAGACTTAATAAACTGAGAAAGTTCAAAGGGATAAAAAGCATATTTTTTAAAGGGAAGATAAAATTCTCACGGTCTACCTATTGCACTGGTTCTTTCTGCTTGACTCATTATTATATGAATTTTTAGCTATTTTCAGGAAAAAAAAAACCTGGACAATGCATTATTACCAGCAATCTCTGAAAGTGAGTCAAGATTAGAATTCTGCATGTGAATTATAATCCATCTATAGATCGATCAATTGATGGATCTATCCCAATCCACAGTAATAACTCGTTTGGTTTTGTCCTATTCCAAGCATAAATTGTTTCCCTTCTGATTCAGTCAAGTCAAAAACAATATTTAGGAGTTAATACATCTATTTTCGGTGATATATAACCATACTGACATGAATTACAAGTAAATTGGCAAAGATAGAGATGCCTAAAGAAACTACTTCTAAGTTCTGATGTTTCATTTCACTAAAATAAGCACTTTTAAAATAATACAATTGGTTGGGAGAGACACCAATGAAGTGACAAAGCTTTGAATTATGTATATATAGGCAAGGTAATATTTCTATGACTTTACTGAAAATATTTATAGAACAATTAAAGAGAAATACAAGAAAGAAGGAAAGTAAATCAGATAAGTGTTTCATTCAGTGCAATCTTAAGACAATCGAATCATTCCTTTAGAAGTTTACTCATGATGACTTCCTGCATTATTTTACATCGACTTTCCCTCTTGTTTCACGTACAAGCAACTCAACTTTACAGAAAGGTGGGCACAGCCAGCCATCAGCTAAGAAATGAAAAATTGCAATAACTGTATTTTCAGCCATAATTCACAGGTTAAACCTGGTGAGAATTTCTTTCCTCTGTGTGGACTTTTAAGGATGATGCATTCCACAAAGCGTGTTGCTCTCACTTTTTTTCTGAAGATCACTGAATGCTTGAGAGGCAGATGATGTTACAGGCGATGCTGCAAACCTCCACTGGATTAACAACTCTGGATTTCATCAGCAATCTGTTGATACAAACCGACTTCCACATCATTTTTTTTTCTCTTTTGATTGGGAAATATAATCTTTAATGGTTGAATAAATTTCTCTCCACACATTGACTAATAGTAAATCTTTTTAGATCTCATTCAGCTTTATCGTTCCCTCTGGCAGTTCAGTTGTTGGTTCAGATTTATTGAGGTCCGACAGAATGCAATTGAAATCTCCCTTGGAAATAAAGTTCTTGGCATGAAGAAAAAAAATCCATAAAAAGCCTCATCCTTAGGACAGCAAATTTTATAATGCAGAAGTGATCTGAATAGCTCTCAGACGTTGGCCTTGGATAACAGTTCAGACTGCATTATTGGGTATGAACCTTGAATTCTCCGAGTCTCTTCGCTTGCTATTTCTCTCTCTTTTACTAGCACACACACACGTATTCCAGTCTTGCTTGCTTGCCATACAAAAGAGAATCCAATCTTAAACTAGATATAAAACAATCTCTCTTGTGTTTCTCCCTTCCATAACTCAACAAAGCAATATCCAGGAAACTGGATATTGTAATATCATTAATCTATTGTTAAGAATTTTAGAGTACTTTATTCATGTTCCATTTATTCTCATATATGTTTTGGAATGTTTCCTTGAGATCAAGTATGAATGGGGAGGCACCAAAATTATTCAAATAATAACATTATAAAAAAATCTCACTAGTCTCTTAAAACAATTAATAGTTTATTTCTTTTATTTTACATGGCTGTTATACAACGAGACCTTAAAGATGAAGGACTTCACTGTGGCATAGCCTTTCTCTGGGATGAAATTAAAGACAACATGGTGTAGCAATGAGCAATATGCAAGGAGCACAGATTCTAAAATAATACATACCTGGATACGAGTCTCAGCTCTGATTGTATCAATTTCCTTAGATAATGTAGATTTTGTTGGTTTTGTTTTTTATTAATTTTTTTTAAATTCCCAAAGGAAATCTCATCTAAGACTCCAAAATGTACAACTCTATGGATACTACTCTTGTGATTGGAGCTGTGCTGGTAGAGAATGGGTTTGGGGTATCTGCTTTCCTGACACACCCTGTATTCACATTACCATATATAACAAATTTCCTATTGCAGAACGAGAATCCACTATTGTTAGCATAGGAGAAAGGATTTCTAAAGGGGTGTAGACATATTTTAATTGAGAAAAATGAAAAAGACTCTAGGCTGAGATTTCAGAATCAGCTCTTATCATTATGCTACAGAACCATCTCATCAAGAGAACTTACTTCAGAACCATCTCATCAAGAGAACTTACTTCCTCCTTATGAAAACGTTCTGAATCATGGTTCTTAACCTTTGTTTGATGAATCTCCAAAAGAGTTTTGGGGAGAATTCAGAGTGCCTGAGATGTTGGTTGGGAAAAACAATTACATATTTATTTTTATTAACCTCTGCAATTACAAAAGTAGGCGATAGTATTAGCACCACCTGTGACTTTGACAACAATTAAAATGCAGAGATATTTTACATCACTATAGTTTCTGCAGATTTATAGAGATACTATTTACCTTTATTACTATTTCAAGATTTTAGTAAGTATTAGACATATCGTTTGATCATGTTATTTCTTTATAAAACACAAATATATTATGATATCATAAACTTTTAAAAATATTTTGCTGCTGTATTTCTGTTTCCTTTGTAATCTTATATATTTATTTATTTACTTTTATAGACATATTACGTTTTAGAGCAGTTGTAGGTTCACAGCAAAATTCAGCAGATAGTATAGAGAGTGCTCATATACGCCCTGGCGTCACACACACATAGCCTCTCCCACTACCAACATCCTGCACCAGCATGGTCCATTTCTTCCCGACGCCAAGTCACTCTCACCCCAAGACCACAGTTTAGATTAGGGTTCACTCTTGGAGCTGTACATTCTATGGGTTTTGACAAATGTATAATGAAATGTATTCACAACTATATCATATAGAATAGTGTCACTGCCCTAAAAATCCTCTGTTCTCTATCTATTCATTCCTCCCTCCACTCCTAACCTCTGGCAACCACTAATCTTTTTTATTGTCTCCATGGTTTGTCTTTTCCAGAATGTCATATGGTTGGAATCATATAGTATGTAGCCTTTCTATATTTGCTTCTTTCACTTAGTAATAAGCATTTAAGTCTTCTCTATGTCTTCTTATTATTTAATAGCTCATTTCTTTTTAGCTCTAAGTAATGTTCCATTGTCTGGTTGTACCAAAGTTTATTTATACTTCACTTTCTGAAGACATCTTGGTTGCTTCCAAGTTTTGGCAATTATGATTAAGCATAAACATCTGCGTGCAAGATTTTGGACATATGTTTCAATTCCTTTGAGTAAATATCATACAGTGTGATTACTGGATCATATAGTAAAAGAATGTTCAGTTTTGTAAGAAATTGCCAAACTGACTTTCAAAGTAGCTGTATCACTTTACATTCCCATCAGCAATGAATAAGTGTTCCTGTTGCTCCATATCCTTGCCAGCATCTGTTGTTTTCAATATTTTGGCTTTTTTGCCACTTTAATAGTTGTGTTGTGATATCTCATTGTCGTTTTAACTCCAACTTCTTAATGACATATGATGTTCAGCATCTTTTCCTATGCTTATTTGCTATGTTTATATCTTCTTTCTGGAGGTGTCTGTTTGAGTATTTTGCCCATTTTTTAAATCAGGTTGTTTATTTTCTTATTATTGCGTTTTGAGTCCTTTGTATATTTTGGATAACAGTCCTTTATCACAGATAGCTTTTGCAAATATTTTTTCCCAGTCTGCGGCTTGTCTTCTTATTCCCTTCACAGTGACTTTCTCATACAGTGCATTTTTTTTTTTTTTTTTTGGTGAGGAAGATAGGCCCTGAGCTAACATCTGTTGCCAATCTTCCTCTTTTTGCTTGAGGAAGATTGTCCCTGAGCTAACATCTGTGTCAATTTTCCTTTATTTTATATGTGGGGTGCTGCCACAGCATGACTTGATGAGCAGTGTATAGGTAGGTCTGCACCTGGGATCTGAACCCATGAGCCCTGGGTCACTGAAGTGGAGCATGTGAACTTAACCACTAGGCCACCAGGCCGGCCCCCAGACAGAAGTTTTTAACTCTAATGAAGTCCAGCTTATCAATTATTTCTTTCATGGAACATGCCTTTCGTATTATATCTGAAAAGTCATTGTTATGCCCAAGGTCATTTAGGTTTCCTTCTAGGATTTTTATAGTTTTCTGTTTTACATTTAGGTTTATGATCCATTTTGAGTTAATTTTTGTGAAGGGTATCTGGTCTGGATTTGCTTTTTTGCACGTGGATGTTGGTTGTTCTAGCACCATTTGCTGAAAAGACTATCGTTTCTCTATTGTATTACCTTTGCTCGTTTGTCAAAGATCAGTTGACTATATTTATGTGGGTCTATTTCTGGGCTATTTTCCATTGATCCATTGTCTCTTCTTTTACCATACCACACTGTCCTGATTGCTGAAGCTTTATAGTAAGTCTTTAAGTTGAGTAATGCAAGTCATCCAACTTTGTCCTTCAATATTGTGTTGGCTATTCTGGGCCTTTTGCCTTTCCAGATAAACTTTAGAAGCAGTTTGTTGGTATTCACAAAATAACTTATTGAGATTTTTATTGGGATTTTATGGAATTTGTAGATCAAATTGGGAAGAACTGACATCTTAATGATATTGAGTCTTCCTGTTCATGAACATAAAATCTCTCTCCATTTATTTAGCTCTTCTTTGATCTCTTTCATTAGAGTTTTGTAGTTTTCCTCACATAGATCTTGTACATATTTTGTTAGATTTATACCTAAGCATTTCACTTTTTTGGATGCTACGTAAACGGTAATGTGTTTTTAATTTCAAGTTCTACTTGTTCATTCCTGGTACATACGAAAGCAATTTACTTTAGTATATTAACCCTGTATCCTAAAACCTTGCTATTATCACTTTTTAGTTCTAAGAGTTCTTTTTGTTGATCCTTGATTTCCTACATAGGCAATCTGAAAAAATGAAAGTTTCATTTTTTTCCCTTCCCAATAGGCATACATTTTCTTTTCTTGTCTTGTCTTATTGCATTAGCTAAGACTTCCACTATGACTATATATTTATTTTATATTTTGAAAAACATTATTCTGAGATGGCATCTGTAGGCTTTATCAGATTTTCAGTGGTCCTTGGCAAGTACTCAGACACAAGATGAGAATTACCATTCTAAAAAAGGAAAATACTGCTAGAGGCCGAACCACTAGCCCCTGTCATGATCCAAGCCAGTAAAATTGCCCAAACAAATGCTCTTTTAAGTTAGGTATTTAAGTTAGCGCAACCGATTAAATCTAAATCATGTAAGCACTGTGGTTACAAAGGAAAAATAAGAATTGTAGAATTATTTTGTTTGTTTTGTTTTTCTTCTAGGTGCATGATTTCCAAATTGTGTGTCAAATCATCTCAGAGCACTGCAGGAAACTTAGAAAGCTATCTTAATATTTTAGATTCTCTAGGAAAACTCAGTGATGCTCAACATCCATCAGTCGCTGTGTGAATGCTAACTCCAGATAGTTCACAGCTTCAACATTAGAACACAGTGCCTTCCTTTAGATGACATCATATCTTTACAAAGTTGGATTTTCAGAGATAGTTCTAAGAAAAAGCAATTACTAAGTAAAAATCAATGTAAAACAGAAACAAGGGTGGTGGTGAATAATCTGAGTCTAAGCTTTAAGAAATCATGTAGTGCCAAGAGACATCCACATCATCTTAGTGAGAGGATGTGGCTATTTAAAAATTAAATTAAAATACTATTAATCTTTTCATTTTGTGTATTATTTTATCAAACAACTACTAAATTGTTAGGACAAATATTTAACAGGTTGTTTATATTTGTCTTCTTAATAAAAGGAACTTTAAAGAGTATGATTACCTATCTTTTAATCATCTTTTTTAAAGATTGGCACCTAAGCTAACAACTGTTGCCAATCTTTTTTTTTTCCTACTTTTTTCTCCCCAAATCTTCCAAGTATAAAGTTGTATATTCTTTTAGTTGTGGGTCCTTCTAGTTGTGCTATGCAGGACGCCGCCCCACCGTGGCCTGATGAGCGGTGCCATGTCCGCACCCAGGATCCGAACCGGCAAAACCCTGGGCCATCGAAGCAGAGCCTGCGAATTTAACCAGTGGGCCACAGGGCCGGCCCCTTAATCATCTTTTACCTATTTACTTATTACCTAGGAGCACTGTGAAAAATTTCTGAGACACTAATGTCCCTGCAAACTGAGAGAGTTCAGGAATCTTTGTCTTAGATTTTATATTGGAAAAGTAAAATTGGCACTATGGGAAACTATTACAAATTGGAAAATCAATACAATGACTTCAGGTGGCATATTTTCTTTATAGGTGGCATAACTTTATTTAAGCTATTTCCATGGAACACGGGGATATGCACAATATAGTTGTAAAACTATGGGTTTTCTAGGGAGCAACTAAATTTTTCTAAGGTGCCATTATATTGTAGACAAAATCTTTTGGAGGCAGTGAAGATTAAAGGGAGAAAAATGTAATGGTAAGAAAAATAGCCAGTTGCCTATTGCAATTACTGGTTTGAAAAATTATGAGAAGGTAAACTAAGGCAGTTTGGTAGGTGTAGAAAGGAAGGACAGATGAGACATTTTTGAACTGGATGACAAAGTTTAATCTGGTGTAGAGAATGAAGGAAAAAATGAATGGCCCACTATTTCTAGCTTTAATGACGGGGTCAACAATGATTTGATACTATCAGCTCAGTTGCCACTAGAACTTGGTATGGGAGAATTTCTGACAAAACATTAAGCTTACAAATTTATAATTCCTGAGGAGATGCATTTGGAGATGTCCTGCAGGTAGTAAGTAGGTGGAAATTAACACTGGGTGAAATTCTGAGCGTGAATGAGGAAGCAGAAGCAGTCCTGAAACAATGTGGCTTTCCAACAATAAGGGGCGAAAAGAAACAGCTAAAGAGACCGAAAATGTTTGGAGAAGGATGTAGAACACCTGCAAATAATATCATGGAAACTAAGGGGGGAGAATTGTACAGATGGAATATATCTTCCTTGTTAATTTTTTATAGAGATTTTTATTTTATTTCCACAAAGTAGGCATATTATTCACTCTATCTCTTTATTTCTAAATGAATCTGATAAAGTGAAAGATCACATAAAGTAGAATTGAACAAGCTTTGAAATGATGAGCTTGAGTCCCAGCTCCACAATTCATCAAGTGTGTGACCATGGCAAGGCACTTAGCTTATCTGAAGGTATGTAAAATTAAAATAATAGCTTTTACTTCCTGAGGCTGGCACATATCATTGTAAAGATTTAACAGTATTTAAATTGTTCTATTTTTCATATGATAAGTTAGCAAATTCCAGTTAATATATACTTTTTCTTTTCATATAAGTTTTCAAAATTAAGATAATCTTCTCTTTTTGCTAAGATTTTGTTTACCATCATCCCTGAGTTCTAGCTAATTCCTATAATCACCCAGAGTTAGCTATTGTTTTCTTACTTTTATAAACAGTACATGATTCTATCCTATATCTTCTTAATTTATCTCCTAAGAATTATCTCTGTAATTATGTATTTCAATAGCTTTATGATTTTATTTTAGTCAAATTTTCTTAGATCGTTTATTTTACTAGCTAATGTTTTTTTCTTTCCTCCTAGTTCCTTCTTTTAAATTTTCTTCAATTTAATTTTAAACTGACTAACATATGAATTTATTGTGTGCAGAATTATTGTGCTAAGCATTCATTTTCTGAATATTTCCTTTAACAGCCATTCCAATATAAAACTTCATATGTTAAAAGTTCAAACATTGTTTCTTCCAGGAAGTTTGCTGTTGCCGTCAGTTGCAGGTCTACATTTTCCCAGGCACCTAATTCCCAATCTCAGTGAGCATGCTGCTTCTTCTTTCTTTGTCCCCTGTATCTAATTTATCACCAGGTCTTACTATCTTCTCTGCCACATCTCTAATTCAAGCCTATTAATATGAACAATCACCAGCACAAATGAAGGTGCTCAATTATCTCAAATAAAAGGTGGTACTATAATTTTAACTATATTTTTCACTTATTTTATGAAGACAAAATAGCAGCCTATATAGAGTGATAGTTGTAAATGTTTAGAAACACTGCACTGTTGAAGTAAAAAATGACTGCAGTGTGTATTTTTTTATTAGCACATGCTTAATTGCTCTTTAATCTTGGATGAATCTTCATTATAAGGCTTATTTTCCTCAAGTATAAAAATGGAGATAATACTCAAATGGTTATTGTGAGGATGAAGTGATAAAATGGACATAAAGTGGAGAATAAGTGCACAATAGATTTTCCCATTTGATTCCAGAAGGAAAGATGTAATCTATTTTGCAGCTAAAATCCTGAAACCTCCTGAAATAAAAACTATTATTCTTCTTTGGTAAATACTATCTCAGCCAACGTGAGTGTATTTCCAAATATGGATTCCAGGGATGTGGGAGTGAGGTGACAAATGGCAGCAGGAAGGCTCCAAAGCAGTCCTACCTACATAGACCATCAAACTACCACTTCCTGAATCTTGGTGATTTCTTCCAGTTACTTCCTACTGTAAAAGTTGTGTGGCATGGAAATCTCATGGTATGTGGATTACTGAGACAGGGTCTAACATAGCAGCCATATATATTAATTATAACTATTTTTCCAAGAGGTATCCTCTTGATAATTGCACTGTAATTATTCTTCTCCCTTCTCTCTGGAATGTCAAAATGAATAAGCCAATATCTTTCAAGTTCTCTGAAATTACGAAACATTTTTCTAGTCATCTCCTTCACCTTCAGTTTAAAGAGAACACATATATTTGAACATAGTATTAATATTCTAGTAATTTAAAACCTTTCCCCCAATCCAAATTGATTATGGCAATTTACAATTAACAGACAACAAATGAAAAGGATTTAGGCAATCTCCGACTTTCTGACAGCTCATTCTAAATTGACCCCAAATTGTTGTTTTTTTAACATATATTTATCACTTTTAAACGTGTTAATTGTGTTGCAAGCACTGCAGCTGGGATTCATTTAGGGAGTCTGAACTGCCTTCTCTACAGCTGGTGAACAGTGCAGCAAAACTGTGAAATAAGCTTTGCTAGAAGAATTAGATAGTTTGCAGTGTTAATTATTCAACCTTTTCCTTCACAATTCTTTTCAAGACGTCTAATCCGAATTTATAAAAGGAATTGTCTTTTTCTCATGCTAGGAATAGGAATATGATAGTTGGTAGTTTATGATGCTGGTTTAATGTGTATCCTTCTCCTAGTTTAATGTCTAAAACTTGCAAGTATTTTGGGAAAAACAATGCATTCCAATAACAAAGTGACACAACAGAAAACCATCCATAACTTAAACATGACCAAAAAAAAAAAAGAGAGGCTAAAGCAATTTTAATATATATGTATGTATGTATGTATGTACTTATTTAAGACTCTTTTCATGTCTTTATCTTTACCCATAGGAGACTATTCCAGCAGTCATTATTTTTAAAGCCTCAATCCTCTGCTTTACACTATGTCCCTATATGTCTATGGATGTATAAAAACCATAAAAAGCTTGTTCCCTAAGCATAGATAAGTGTGGTGAACAAGGTTCAATTAACTCTCTCTCTCTTTCTCTCTCTCTCTCTATATATATGGAATTTAAGACAAGATACATATTTATGTATGTACTTCTTTGGAATATTAGGATAGGGATAGGGAAAAGTTCGAGCATGAGAGTGGTCTCTGATAGCATTTCCTCTTTAAGTTAGAAATGGACCTCACAAACAGACTGTCTTGGAATTGAGTGTTAATTACCCAGAGGAAAAATACACTACAAATACTTGATCAGGGCCGGTTTAATATCTTATTAGCTCTGAACACACACAATATAATTTAATTATTTGGAATTGAAGAAAAACATCTAATTTACAAGATAGTTTAATGATACAGTATATAAAAATGCTTTGCTGATAGCTTCATAGCATAGATTCTTAATAAATGCCTATTATTTTACATATATTTAATTTTACCAAGAAAAATTTCAAACATACACCTAAGCAGAGACATTAGCACAATAAATCACAAGTAGCCATTGCCTATCTTTGAAATTTACCAACTCGATCCAGCACTGATGGTCTAGTGGTTATAGTTCGGTGCTCTCACCGCTTCAGTGGCCCGGGTTCGTTTCCCAGTCATGGAATCACACCAGCTGTCAGTTGCCATGCTGTGGTGGCAGCTCACATAGAAGAACTAGGATATACAACTGTGCACTGGGGCCTTGGCGAGGAAAAACAAAAAAAGAGAAAGATTGGCAACAGATGTTAGCTCAGGGTGAATCTTTCCCTGCAAAAATAAAAAAATTCCAACTCAGCCAATCACTTTTAAACTATAGATATCCCTTCCATCTCTTCTTCTTCCTCAAGAAACTTTTGTTGAAGATAACAGGCCCTTCACCATTTGGTTCTCTACAATCTGAATTTTGCTAGTGGCATAAAGATGATGTTATTTAATATGTTTCTTCATCCTACAAATTTCCTGTAAATTGAAAGCCCTATCTGGAGGCTTGAAGTGAATATACATCTTTTTATATCTGACTCCCTGTGGCTATTTGGTTCTTGTGTTCCTAATCCAGCAATAGGCTTTCCCCATTCGCTCAAGTGGCTTATTTCTG
Source organism: Equus quagga (assembly GCF_021613505.1). NCBI lineage: Eukaryota > Metazoa > Chordata > Mammalia > Perissodactyla > Equidae > Equus > Equus quagga. The sequence goes on from NC_060268.1 coordinate 20,156,690, forward strand.
AAGTCTTTTCAAAACTGCAGATTCAGATGACCCACAAATCAAGGGGAGGTAGACAGCCTTTCATTGGAAATGTCTGAACGTTTTCTCAATTTAAAATTCTATTTAAGACTCAGTCTTCACCTAGAATAGAATCTCAATGGCTGGCTGATTGATTAGCAGGTTTCTCCATGAACATTTGTGATAACTCAGTAATTCAACAAATAAGTACTGAGATTTTATATATACTATACATTGTGTCAAGTGGTGGAGTTTTTAAAATGAATGTACAATGAAAATTCAAGGAGCTTACATTCCAGTGATACTCATTAACTATCTCTCTCTACCCACCAGGGAGGAAAAATTGCTACATGAACTTGCCTAGATGACAAGCAGCTACTAGGAAATCAATACATGCAAACTCTAGATCCTAGCCTTAGTAATATTCACTTTGTGGTTTGTATTGTAAATGTCCATTTGCTCTAAATATGCTTATTTCTTCTGATTAGTAGATTTGTTTATATTTCTAGGCAAGGACCAATATCCAACAACCAGACTTTGGCCTTGTTGATCAACTCAGTTGAATGTCTGCACTCATTTTTTTACATGCATCTTTCTACTTTTCTCAATTTGACTTTTTATTTTCATTTTTTCCACTTGTTTTATTATGGTAAAATACACATACATAAAATTATAAACTTAATTTTTATTTCTTTTCTTAAAAATTTTTTCCAGCTTTACTGAGGTATAATTGGCAAATAATACTATAATATATTTAAAGTGTACAACATGAATATCTGGTCTATGTATACATTGAGAAAGGATTTCCACCATCAAATTAATTAACACTGCCATCACCTCACATACCTACCTTTTGTTTATTTTTGTTGAGAATATTTATGATCTACGCTCTTAGCAAATTTCAGTTACACAAGACAGTATTATCAGCTGTGGTCACTATGCTGTATGTTACATATCCACAACTTAGTTATCCTATGTAAATGAAACCTTGCACCCTTTGACAAACCTCTCCCCACTTCCCCCATCTCGCAGACGCTGGCAACCATGATTCTACTCTCTGCTTTTGAGTTTGACTTTTAGATGTTACATAGTGAGATCAATGCAATATTTATCTTTCTGTGTCTTGTTTATTTCACTTAGCAGTGTCCTCCAGGTTCATCCACGTTGTCGTAAATGTTAGGATTTCCTCCTTTTTTTCTAAGCTGAACAATCTTCTATAAACCATATTTTCTTTATCAATTCATTCATCAATGGATATTTAGGTTGCTTCCATATCTTGGCTATTGTGAATAATGCTGGAATGAACATGGGAGTGCAAATAATAACTCTTCAAGATACTGATTTCACCTAGAAATGGGATTGCTGGATCATATGGTTGTTCTCTTTTTAACTTCTTGAGGAACTTCCATTCTGTTTTCTACAGTGGCTGTTCCAGTTTTCATTCCCACCAACAGTGTACAAGGGTTCCTTTTTCTCCACACCCTGGCGAGCATTTGTTACCTCTTGTCTTTTTGATAATAGACATCCTAACAGGTGTAGGGAGATATCTTATTGTAGTTTTGATTCTCATTTTTCTGATGACCAGCAATGTTGAGCATCTTTTCATGTATCTATTTACCACTTGTACATTTCTTTGGAAAAATGTGTATTCATATCTTTTGCCTATTTTTTAATTGAACTTTTTTTTGTTTTGTTGCTATTTAGCTGTATGATTTCCTTATATATTTTGCATATTAACCCCTATCAGAAATATGGTTTGCAAATATTCTCTCCCATTCCATAGGTTACCTTTTCATTTTGTTGATGGTTTCTTTTGCTGTGCATAAGTTTTTGAGGTTGATGTAGTCTCGTTTTCACATTCTTTTTTGCTTGTGTTGCCTTTGTTTTTGTTGTCAAATCCAAAAAGCCACTGCAAAACCACCGTCAAGGAGCTTACCTCTATGTTTTCTGTTAGGAATTTTATGGTTTCGGGTCTTACATTCAAGTCTTTAGTCCATTTTGAGTTGATTTTTATGTAAGGTGTAAGATAGGGGTTCAAGTCTATTCTTTTGCATGTGGATATCCAGTTTTCTCAACACAATTTATTGAAGAGACTATCCTTTCCCCACAGTGTGCCCTTTAGGTCTTTGTCAAAAATCAATTGAGCAGATACGTATGGGTTTATTTCTATTCTGTTCCATGGATCTATGTGTCTGTTTTTGTGCCAATACCACACTGTTTTATTACTAGAGCTTTGTAATATAGTTTGAAATCACCAAGTGTGATACTTCCAGCTTTGCTCTTCTTGCTTAAGATTTTGTTAGCTTTTCATGGTCTTTGTGGGTCCATGCAAACATCACGATTATTTTTTCTATTTCTGTGAAAAATGCCATTGGAATTTTGATAAGGCTTGCATTGAATACGTAGATTGCTTTAGATAGTATGGACATTTCAGCATTACAATTCTTCTAATCTGTGAACAAAGAATATCTTTCCATTTGTGTCCTCTTCAATGTTTTTCATCAGTGTCTTACAGCTTTGAGTATACAGATCTTTTATCATGTTGATTAAATTTATTCCTAAGTATTTTATTCTTTTTGATGCTATTGTAAATGGGACTGTTTTCTTTTCTCACTCTCTTTTTTTTTTCTTTTGGTGGGAAAGATTCACTCTGAGCTAACATCAGTTGCCAATCTTTCTCTCTTATTTTTTCTCCCCAAAGCCCCAGTATATAGTTGTATATTCTAGCTGTAAGTCCTTCTAGTACTTCTATGTGAGCTGCCACCACAGCATGGCTACTGACAGATGAGCAGTGTGGTTCCATGCCAAGGAAATGAACCTGGGCCTCCAAAGCGAGCATGCCAAATTTTAACTGCTAGGCCATCATGTCTGGCTCAATGGGATTGTTTTCTTAATTTCTCTTTCCAAAAGTTTGTTGTTAGTGTATAGAAACACAACTCATTTTTGTAAATTGATTATCTGTCCTGCAACTTTACTGAATTTGTTTATTAGTTCAAACAGTCTTTTGGCAGAGTCGTTAGGGTTTTCTACGTATAAAAATCACGTCATCTGCAAACAGATAATTTTACTTCTTCCTTTCTGATTTAGATACCTTTTATTTATTTTTCTTGCCTAACTGCTTTAAGTGGGACTTTCAGCTTTTCACCATTAAGTGTGATGTTAGCTGTGGGCTTATCCTTTATGGCCTGTCTTATATTGAGGCCTTAATATATGGCCTTTATTATTTTGAGGTACTGTCCATTTATACCTTATCTCTTGAGTTTTTAATCATAAAACAATGTTGAATTTTGTCAAATGCTTTTTCTGCATTGATTGAAATGATCATATGATTTTTATCCTTCATTTTGTTAACATGGCATATCATATTTATTGGTTTGTGGATGTGAACCATTCTTGCATTCATGGAATAAATCCCACTTGAACATGTTGTATGATCCTTTTAATGTGCCATTGAATTCGGTTTACTAATATTTTGTTCAGAATTTTCTTCATCTATGCTTATCAGGGATATTAGCCTGTAATTTTCTTTTCTTGTAGTGTCCTTGTCTGGCTTTAGTATCAGGATAATGATGGCCTGTGAATTTTTCTTCTAATTCATAGGAATATATATATATATATGCACACACATATATGTCAGATGCACAAATTACAAATATATTTTGCCTCTCTGAGACTTGAATTTTCATTCTCTTTATGGTGACTTTTGATAAAGAACAGTTCTCAATTTTAATGGAGTCCAATTTTCCCTTTTTTTCCTTTATGGTTGGCATACTTTGCACCCTGTTTAAGAAATCTTTCCTACTCAAGGTCATGTTTAATTTTATAGCTTTACTTATTGGACTTTCGTATTTAGATCTTCAATCTGGGCAGAACAGAAGTGCCACTAGTACCCCTCCTCCCACAGAGGAGCTCTCAACAAACGACTGATGGGAATGCGAATCTATGCATGAATACCCTAGTTCTCTCACTCGATGGGTAAAGATAACACTGACTTGTGTGTTATATACTGAATCTCAAAGTTCTCCCAATGTGATTAAGATCCAATTGCTAAAAGTGGTAACTGACTTGATAAGCCACATTTTATTACTTTCAATTTTCTTTTCTTACACACCCACTCTCTTATCAGATTTACTTCACCATCCAATTATATTATTTGTATTTGGATCCTTGTTTTAGGGTCTACTAGTGGGGGAAATTAAATTATGACAGTTATGCTAGAAGTGGCCCTAGGATGAGAAGCCTCAGGTTGGGCACTGGAAATTGATAACTTGTTGATCAGGAAACAACAAGAATCCAACTGAGATGGCATGTGAAAACTCCAGCATGCTAGGTCATCCCACAAAAGAGATTTCAAGATAAGGCAGGTAAAGAGAGACATAGAGGGCCAATACATAATGATCAAAGGGACACTTCATCAAGAAGAATAACACATAAATATCTATGCACCCAACACAGAAGCACCAAAGTTCACAAAGCAACTATTAACAAATCTAAAAGAAGATATCAAAAATAACACAATAATAGTAGGGTACCTCAACACCCCACTCACATCAATGGACAGATCATCCAGACAGAAAATCAACAAGGAAACATGGAGCCAAATGAAAAGCTAAAACAGTTGGACTTAATAGACATATATAGAACACTTCATCCAAAAACAGCAGAATACACATTCTTCTCAAGCACGCATGGAACATTCTCAAGGATAGACCATATGTTGGGAAATAAGGCAAGCCTCTACAAATTTAAAAAAAATTGAAATAATAACGAGCATCCTCTCTGATCATAATGCTGTAAAGCAAGAAATTAATTACAAGAAAAAAGCTGAGAAAGGCATAAGGATGGGGAGACTAAACAATATGCTATTGAACAAGCAATGGATCATTGAAGAAATTAAAGATGAAATCAAAAAATCCCTGGAGACAAATGAAAATGATAACATGCCCTCCCAACTCATATGGGATACAGCAAAAGCTGTATTAAGGGGAAAATTCATCACAATACAGGCACATCTTAACAAAGAAGAAAAATCCCAAATAAGCAATCTTAAACTACACCTAACTGAATTAGAGAAAGAAGAACAAACAAAGCCCAAAGTCAGCAGAAGGAGAGAAATAATAAAAATCAGAACAGAAATAAATGCTATTGAAAGAAAAAAAGGCAGTAGAAAGGATCAATGAAACAAAGAGCTGGTACTTTGGGAAGATAAATAAAATTGACAAACCCCTAGCCAGACTTATAAAGAAAAAAGAGAGAAAGCTCAAATAAAATCAGAAATGGAAGAGGAGAAATAACAGCAGACTCTGCAGAAATACAACGGATTATAAGAGAATACTATGAAAATCTATATGCCAACAAAATGGATAACCTAGAGGAAATGGATAAATTCTTGGACTCCCACAATCTCCCAAAGCTTAGTCAAGAAGAAGCAGACAATCTGAACAGACCAATCACAAGGAAAGAGACTGAAACAGCAATTAAAAGCATACCAAAGAATAAAACCCCAGGACCACATGGCTTTCCTGGGGAAATCTACCAAACTTTCAGAGAGGAATTAATACCTCCTTTTCAAGCTATTCCAAAAAATTAGGGAGAATGGAACATTTCCTAACACATTCTACAAGGCCAAAATCATGCTGATACCAAAGCCTGACAAAGACAGCACAAAAAAGGAGAAGTACAGGCCAATATCGCTGATGAACATAGATGCAAAAACTCTCAACAAAATTTTGGCAACCAGAATTCAGCAATTCATCAAAAAGATCATACATCATGATCAAGTGGGATTCATACCAGGGACTCAGGGATGGTTCAACATCCACAAATCAATCAACGTGATACACCACATCAACAAACTGAGGAATAAAAACCACGGGATCATCTCAATAGATGCAGAGAAAGCATTTGACAAGATCCAACAGCCATTTATGATAAAAACTCTGAACAAAATGGGGATAGAAGGGAACCACCTCAATATAATAAAGGCCATATATGACAAACCCACAGCCAACATCATACTTAATGGGCAAAAAAGGAGCGCCATCCCCCTGAAAAGAGGAACAAGACAAGGATGCCCTGTATCACCACTCTTATTTAACATAGTACTGGAGGTTTTGGCCAGAGCAATTAGGCAAGAAAAATGAATAAAAGGAATCCAAATAGGGAGGGAAGAAGTGAAACTCTCGCTGTTTGAAGACAACATGATCTTATATATATAGAAAATCCCAAAGAATCCATTGGAAAACTATTAGAAGTAATCAACAACTACAGCAAAGTTACAGGGTATAAAATCAATTTACAAAAATCAGTAGTATTTCTATACTCTAATAATGAACTAACAGAAAAAGAACTCAAGAACACAATACCATTCACAATCGTAACAAAAAGAATAAAATACCTTGGGGTGAATTTAACTAAGGAAGTGAAAGACCTATACAATGAAAATTACAAGGCTTTTCTGAAAGAAATGGATGATGACATAAAGAGATGGAAAGACATTCCATGTACATGGAGTGTAAGAATAAACATAGTTAAAATGTCCATTCTACATAAAGCAATATACAGATTCAATGCAGTCCCCCAATGACATTCTTTACAGAAATAGAACAAAGAATCTTAAAATTGATATGGGGCAACAAAAGACCCCGAATTGCGAAAGCAATCCTGAGAAAAAAGAACAAAGCTGGAGGCATCACAATCCCTGACTTCAAAACATACTACAAAGCTAAAGTAATCAAAACAGCATGGTACTTGTACAAAAACAGGTGCACAGATCAATGGAACAGAATTGAAAGCCCAGAAATAAAACCACACATCTATGGTCAGGTAATCTTTGACAAAGGAGCTGAGGGCATACAATGGAGAAAAGAAAGTCTCTTCAACAAATGGTGCAGGGAAAACTGGAAAGCCACATGTAAAAGAATGAAAATTGACCATTCTTTTTCACCATTCACAAAAATAAACTCAAAATGGATCAAAGACCTAAAGGTGAGACTTGAAACCATAAGGCTTGTAGAAGAAAATGTAGGCAGTACACTCTTTGATATCAGTATTAAAAGGATCTTCTCAGACACCATGTCTTCTCAGACAAGGGAAACAATAGAAAGAATAAACAAATGGGACTTCATCAGACTAAAGAGCTTCTTCAAGGCAAAGGAAAACAGGATTGAAACAAAAAAACAACCCACTAACTGGGAAAAAATATTTGCGAGTCATACATCCAACAAAGGCTTAATATCCATAATATATAAAGAACTCTCACAACTCAACAAAAAAAAAAATTAAACAACCTGATCAAAAAGTGGGCAGGAGATATGAACTGACATTTCTCCAAAGAAGATATATGGATGGCCAATAGGCACATGAAAAGATATTCATCATCGCTGATCATCAGGGAAATGCAAGTCAAAACTACACTAAGATATCACCTTATACCCATTAGAATGACAAAAATAAGTAAAACAAATAGTAAAAAATTTTGGAGAGGTTGTGGAGAAAAAGGAACCCTCATACACTGCTGGTGGGAATGCAAACTGGTGCAGCCACTATGGAAAACAGTATGGAGATTTCTCAAAAAGTTAAAAATAGAGATACCATATGATCCAGCCATCCCACTACTGGGTATCTATCCAAAGAGCTTGAAGTCAGCAATTCCAAAAGTCCCATGCACCCCTATGTTCATTGCAGCATTATTTACAATAGCCAAGGTGTGGAAGCAACCTAAGTGCCCATCAACAGATGATTGGATAAAGAAGATGTGGTATATATACACAATGGAATACTACTCAGCCATAAAAAAGAACAAAATCGTCCCATTTGCAATAACATGGATGGACCTTGAGGGAATTATGTTAAGTGAAATAAGCCAGATAGAGAAGGACAATCTCTGTATGACTCCACTCATATGAGGAATTTAAAAATGTAGACAAAGAGAACAGATTAGTGGCTACCGGGGGAAAGGTGGGGTGGGGGGTGGGCAGAAAGGGT